>NW_025746077.1:12500-75000 GCF_021184085.1 Oncorhynchus gorbuscha
ATTTAACAGATGTTATTGGTCCATTTAACACATATTTAACAGATGTTATTGGTCCATATTTAACAGATGTTATTGGTCCATACACATATTTAACAGATGTTATTGGTCCATATTTAACAGATGTTATTGGTCCATATTTAACAGATGTTATTGGTCCATATTTAACAGATGTTATTGGTCCATATTTAACAGATGTTATTGGTCCATATTTAACAGATGTTATTGGTCCATATTTAACAGATGTTATTGGTCCATATTTAACAGATGTTATTGGTCCATATTTAACAGATGTTATTGGTCCATATTTAACAGATGTTATTGGTCCATATTTAACAGATGTTATTGGTCCATATTTAACAGATGTTATTGGTCCATATTTAACAGATGTTATTGGTCCATATTTAACAGATGTTATTGGTCCATATTTAACAGATGTTCTTGGTCCATATTTAACAGATGTTATTGGTCCATATTTAACAGATGTTATTGGTCCATATTTAACAGATGTTATTGGTCCATATTTAACAGATGTTATTGGTCCATACACATATTTAACAGATGTTATTGGTCCATATTTAACAGATGTTATTGGTCCATATTTAACAGATGTTATTGGTCCATATTTAACAGATGTTATTGGTCCATATTTAACAGATGTTATTGGTCCATATTTAACAGATATTTAACAGATGTTATTGGTCCATATTTAACAGATGTTAATTGGTCCATATTTAACAGATGTTATTGGTCCATACACATATTTAACAGATGTTATTGGTCCATATTTAACAGATGTTATTGGTCCATATTTAACAGATGTTATTGGTCCATACACATATTTAACAGATGTTATTGGTCCATATTTAACAGATGTTATTGGTCCATATTTAACAGATGTTATTGGTCCATATTTAACAGATGTTATTGGTCCATATTTAACAGATGTTATTGGTCCATATTTACACATATTTAACAGATGTTATTGGTCCATATTTAACAGATGTTATTGGTCCATATTTAACAGATGTTATTGGTCCATATTTAACAGATGTTATTGGTCCATATTTAACAGATGTTATTGGTCCATATTTAACAGATGTTATTGGTCCATATTTAACAGATGTTATTGGTCCATATTTAACAGATGTTATTGGTCCATATTTAACAGATGTTATTGGTCCATACACATATTTAACAGATGTTATTGGTCCATATTTAACAGATGTTATTGGTCCATTTACAGATGTTATTGGTCCATATTTAACAGATGTTATTGGTCCATATTTAACAGATGTTATTGGTCCATACACATATTTAACAGATGTTATTGGTCCATATTTAACAGATGTTATTGGTCCATATTTAACAGATGTTATTGGTCCATATTTAACAGATGTTATTGGTCCATATTTAACAGATGTTATTGGTCCATATTTAACAGATGTTATTGGTCCATATTTAACAGATGTTATTGGTCCATATTTAACAGATGTTATTGGTCCATATTTAACAGATGTTATTGGTCCATATTTAACAGATGTTATTGGTCCATATTTAACAGATGTTATTGGTCCATACACATATTTAACAGATGTTATTGGTCCATATTTAACAGATGTTATTGGTCCATACACATATTTAACAGATGTTATTGGTCCATATTTAACAGATGTTATTGGTCCATACACATATTTAACAGATGTTATTGGTCCATATTTAACAGATGTTATTGGTCCATATTTAACAGATGTTATTGGTCCATATTTAACAGATGTTATTGGTCCATATTTAACAGATGTTATTGGTCCATATTTAACAGATGTTATTGGTCCATATTTAACAGATGTTATTGGTCCATATTTAACAGATGTTATTGGTCCATATTTAACAGATGTTATTGGTCCATATGTTACATATTTAACAGATGTTATTGGTCCATATTTAACAGATGTTATTTATTGGTCCATATTTAACAGATGTTATTGGTCCATATTTAACAGATGTTATTGGTCCATATTTAACAGAGATGTTATTGGTCCATATTTAACAGATGTTATTGGTCCATATTTAACAGATGTTATTGGTCCATATTTAACAGATGCTATTGGTCCATATTTAACAGATGTTATTGGTCCATATTTAACAGATGTTATTGGTCCATATTTAACAGATGTTATTGGTCCCTATTTAACAGATGCTATTGGTCCATATTTAACAGATGTTATTGGTCCATATTTAACAGATGTTATTGGTCCATATTTAACAGATGTTATTGGTCCATATTTAACAGATGTTATTGGTCCATATTTAACAGATGTTATTGGTCCATATTTAACAGATGTTATTGGTCCATATTTAACAGATGTTATTGGTCCATATTTAACAGATGTTATTGGTCCATATTTAACAGATGTTATTGGTCCATATTTAACAGATGTTATTGGTCCATATTTAACAGATGTTATTGGTCCATATTTAACAGATGTTATTGGTCCATATTTAACAGATGTTATTGGTCCATATTTAACAGATGTTATTGGTCCATATTTAACAGATGTTATTGGTCCATATTTAACAGATGTTATTGGTCCATATTTAACAGATGTTATTGGTCCATATTTAACAGATGTTATTGGTCCATATTTAACAGATGTTATTGGTCCATATTTAACAGATGTTATTGGTCCATATTTAACAGATGTTATTGGTCCATATTTAACAGATGTTATTGGTCCATATTTAACAGATGTTATTGGTCCATTTACAGATGTTATTGGTCCATATTTAACAGATGTTATTGGTCCATATTTAACAGATGTTATTGGTCCATATTTAACAGATGTTATTGGTCCATATTTAACAGATGTTATTGGTCCATTTACAGATGTTATTGGTCCATATTTAACAGATGTTATTGGTCCATATGTTATTGGTCCATATTTAACAGATGTTATTGGTCCATATTTAACAGATGTTATTGGTCCATACACATATTTAACAGATGTTATTGGTCCATATTTAACAGATGTTATTGGTCCATATTTAACAGATGTTATTGGTCCATATTTAACAGATGTTATTGGTCCATATTTAACAGATGTTATTGGTCCATATTTAACAGATGTTATTGGTCCATACACATATTTAACAGATGTTATTGGTCCATATTTAACAGATGTTATTGGTCCATATTTAACAGATGTTCTTGGTCCATCCATATTTAACAGATGTTCTTGGTCCATATTTAACAGATGTTATTGGTCCATACAGATGTTATTGGTCCATATTTAACAGATGTTATTGGTCCATACACATATTTAACAGATGTTATTGGTCCATATTTAACAGATGTTATTGGTCCATACACATATTTAACAGATGTTATTGGTCCATACACATATTTAACAGATGTTATTGGTCCATATTTAACAGATGTTATTGGTCCATATTTAACAGATGTTATTGGTCCATACACATATTTATTGGTCCAGATGTTATTGGTCCATCCATATTTAACAGATGTTATTGGTCCATATTTAACAGATGTTATTGGTCACATATTTAACAGATGTTATTGGTCCATATTTAACAGATGTTATTGGTCCATATTTAACAGATGTTATTGGTCCATATTTAACAGATGTTATTGGTCCATATTTAACAGATGTTATTGGTCCATATATAACAGATGTTATTGGTCCATATTTAACAGATGTTATTGGTCCATATTTAACAGATGTTATTGGTCCATACACATATTTAACAGATATTGGTCCACAGACACATATTTAACAGATGTTATTGGTCCATACACATATTTAACAGATGTTATTGGTCCATATTTAACAGATGTTATTGGTCCATATTTAACAGATGTTATTGGTCCATATTTAACAGATGTTATTGGATTTAACAGATGTTATTGGTCCATATTTAACAGATGTTATTGGTCCATAACAGATGTTATTGGTCCATACACATATTTAACAGATGTTATTGGTCCATACACATATTTAACAGATGTTATTGGTCCATATTTAACAGATGTTATTGGTCCATATTTAACAGATGTTATTGGTCCATATATAACAGATGTTATTGGTCCATATTTAACAGATGTTATTGAGGGTGTAGTGAAATACTTGTGTTCCAGGCTCCAGCAATGCAGTAATATCTAACTAAATGCTTGTGTTTCTAGCTCCAACAATGCAGTAATATCTAACTAAATGCTTGGTTCTAGCTCCAGCAATGCAGTAATATCTAACTAAATGCTTGTGTTTCTAGCTCCAACAGTGCAGTAGTATCTAACTAAATGCTTGTGTTTCTAGCTCCAACAATGCAGTAATATCTAACTAAATGCTTGGTTCTAGCTCCAGCAATGCAGTAATATCTAACTAAATGCTTGTGTTTCTAGCTCCAACAGTGCAGTAGTATCTAACTAAATGCTTGTGTTTCTAGCTCCAACAGTGCAGTAATATCTAACTAAATGCTTGTGTTTCTAGCTCCAACAGTGCAGTAATATCTAACTAAATGCTTGTGTTTCTAGCTCCAACAGTACAGTAGTATCTAAGTAAATGCTTGTGTTTCTAGCTCCAACAGTGCAGTAGTATCTAACTAAATGCTTGTGTTTCTAGCTCCAACAGTGCAGTAATATCTAACTAAATGCTTGTGTTTCTAGCTCCAACAGTACAGTAATATCTAACTAAATGCTTGTGTTCCTAGCTCCAACAGTACAGTAATATCTAACTAAATGCTTGTGTTCCTAGCTCCAACAGTACAGTAATATCTAACTAAATGCTTGTGTTCCTAGCTCCAACAGTACAGTAATATCTAACTAAATGCTTGTGTTCCTAGCTCCAACAGTACAGTAATATCTAACTAAATGCTTGTGTTTCTAGCTCCAACAGTGCAGTAATATCTAACTAAATGCTTGTGTTCCTAGCTCCAACAGTACAGTAATATCTAACTAAATGCTTGTGTTTCTAGCTCCAACAGTGCAGTAATATCTAACTAAATGCTTGTGTTTCTAGCTCCAACAGTGCAGTAATATCTAACTAAATGCTTGTGTTTCTAGCTCCAACAGTGCAGTAATATCTAACTAAATGCTTGTGTTCCTAGCTCCAACAGTACAGTAATATCTAACTAAATGCTTGTGTTTCTAGCTCCAACAGTGCAGTAATATCTAACTAAATGCTTGTGTTTCTAGCTCCAACAGTGCAGTAATATCTAACTAAATGCTTGTGTTTCTAGCTCCAACAGTGCAGTAATATCTAACTAAATGCTTGTGTTTCTAGCTCCAACAGTGCAGTAATATCTAACTAAATGCTTGTGTTTCTAGCTCCAACAGTGCAGTAATATCTAACTAAATGCTTGTGTTTCTAGCTCCAACAGTGCAGTAATATCTAACTAAATGCTTGTGTTTCTAGCTCCAACAGTACAGTAATATCTAACTAAATGCTTGTGTTTCTAGCTCCAACAGTGCAGTAATATCTAACTAAATGCTTGTGTTTCTAGCTCCAACAGTGCAGTAATATCTAACTAAATGCTTGTGTTTCTAGCTCCAACAGTGCAGTAGTATCTAACTAAATGCTTGTGTTTCTAGCTCCAACATTGCAGTAATATCTAACTAAATGCTTGTGTTTCTAGCTCCAACAGTGCAGTAATATCTAACTAAATGCTTGTGTTCCTAGCTCCAACAGTACAGTAATATCTAACTAAATGCTTGTGTTTCTAGCTCCAACAGTACAGTAATATCTAACTAAATGCTTGTGTTTCTAGCTCCAACAGTGCAGTAATATCTAACTAAATGCTTGTGTTTCTAGCTCCAACAGTGCAGTAATATCTAACTAAATGCTCGTGTTTCTAGCTCCAACAGTGCAGTAATATCTAACTAAATGCTCGTGTTCCTAGCTCCAACAGTACAGTAATATCTAACTAAATGCTTGTGTTTCTAGCTCCAACAGTGCAGTAATATCTAACTAAATGCTTGTGTTCCTAGCTCCAACAGTGCAGTAATATCTAACTAAATGCTTGTGTTTCTAGCTCCAACAGTGCAGTAATATCTAACTAAATGCTTGTGTTTCTAGCTCCAACAGTGCAGTAATATCTAACTAAATGCTTGTGTTCCTAGCTCCAACAGTGCAGTAATATCTAACTAAATGCTTGTGTTTCTAGCTCCAACAGTGCAGTAATATCTAACTAAATGCTTGTGTTTCTAGCTCCAACAGTGCAGTAATATCTAACTAAATGCTTGTGTTCCTAGCTCCAACAGTACAGTAATATCTAACTAAATGCTTGTGTTTCTAGCTCCAACAGTGCAGTAATATCTAACTAAATGCTTGTGTTCCTAGCTCCAACAGTGCAGTAATATCTAACTAAATGCTTGTGTTTCTAGCTCCAACAGTGCAGTAATATCTAACTAAATGCTTGTGTTTCTAGCTCCAACAGTGCAGTAATATCTAACTAAATGCTTGTGTTTCTAGCTCCAACAGTGCAGTAATATCTAACTAAATGCTTGTGTTTCTAGCTCCAACAGTGCAGTAATATCTAACTAAATGCTTGTGTTTCTAGCTCCAACAGTACAGTAATATCTAACTAAATGCTTGTGTTTCTAGCTCCAACAGTGCAGTAATATCTAACTAAATGCTTGTGTTCCTAGCTCCAACAGTACAGTAATATCTAACTAAATGCTTGTGTTTCTAGCTCCAACAGTGCAGTAATATCTAACTAAATGCTTGTGTTTCTAGCTCCAACAGTACAGTAGTATCTAACTAAATGCTCGTGTTCCTAGCTCCAACAGTGCAGTAGTATCTAACTAAATGCTCGTGTTCCTAGCTCCAACAGTGCAGTAATATCTAACTAAATGCTCGTGTTCCTAGCTCCAACAGTGCAGTAGTATCTAACTAAATGCTCGTGTTTCTAGCTCCAACAGTGCAGTAATATCTAACTAAATGCTCGTGTTCCTAGCTCCAACAGTGCAGTAGTATCTAACTAAATGCTCGTGTTCCTAGCTCCAACAGTGCAGTAGTATCTAACTAAATGCTCGTGTTTCTAGCTCCAACAGTGCAGTAATATCTAACTAAATGCTTGTGTTTCTAGCTCCAACAGTGCAGTAATATCTAACTAAATGCTTGTGTTCCTAGCTCCAACAGTACAGTAATATCTAACTAAATGCTTGTGTTTCTAGCTCCAACAGTGCAGTAATATCTAACTAAATGCTTGTGTTCCTAGCTCCAACAGTGCAGTAATATCTAACTAAATGCTTGTGTTCCTAGCTCCAACAGTGCAGTAATATCTAACTAAATGCTTGTGTTCCTAGCTCCAACAGTGCAGTAATATCTAACTAAATGCTTGTGTTCCTAGCTCCAACAGAGCAGTAATATCTAACTAAATGCTCGTGTTTCTAGCTCCAACAGAGCAGTAATATCAAACTAAATGCTCGTGTTCCTAGCTCCAACAGTGCAGTAATATCTAACTAAATGCTTGTGTTTCTAGCTCCAACAGTGCAGTAATATCTAACTAAATGCTCGTGTTTCTAGCTCCAACAGTGCAGTAATATCTAACTAAATGCTTGTGTTTCTAGCTCCAACAGTGCAGTAATATCTAACTAAATGCTTGTGTTTCTAGCTCCAACAGTGCAGTAATATCTAACTAAATGCTCGTGTTTCTAGCTCCAACAGTGCAGTAATATCTAACTAAATGCTTGTGTTTCTAGCTCCAACAGTGTAATATCTAACTAAATGCTCGTGTTTCTAGCTCCAACAGTGCAGTAATATCTAACTAAATGCTCGTGTTTCTAGCTCCAACAGTGCAGTAATATCTAACTAAATGCTTGTGTTCCTAGCTCCAACAGTGCAGTAATATCTAACTAAATGCTTGTGTTTCTAGCTCCAACAGTGCAGTAATATCTAACTAAATGCTTGTGTTTCTAGCTCCAACAGTGCAGTAATATCTAACTAAATGCTTGTGTTTCTAGCTCCAACAGTGCAGTAATATCTAACTAAATGCTTGTGTTTCTAGCTCCAACAGTGCAGTAATATCTAACTAAATGCTTGTGTTTCTAGCTCCAACAGTGCAGTAATATCTAACTAAATGCTTGTGTTTCTAGCTCCAACAGTGCAGTAATATCTAACTAAATGCTTGTGTTTCTAGCTCCAACAGTGCAGTAATATCTAACTAAATGCTTGTGTTTCTAGCTCCAACAGTGCAGTAATATCTAACTAAATGCTTGTGTTTCTAGCTCCAACAGTGCAGTAATATCTAACTAAATGCTCGTGTTTCTAGCTCCAACAGTGCAGTAATATCTAACTAAATGCTTGTGTTTCTAGCTCCAACAGTGCAGTAATATCTAACTAAATGCTTGTGTTTCTAGCTCCAACAGTGCAGTAATATCTAACTAAATGCTCGTGTTTCTAGCTCCAACAGTGCAGTAATATTTAACTAAATGCTTGTGTTTCTAGCTCCAACAGTGCAGTAATATCTAACTAAATGCTCGTGTTTCTAGCTCCAACAGTACAGTAGTATCTAACTAAATGCTCGTGTTCCTAGCTCCAACAGTGCAGTAATATCTAACTAAATGCTCGTGTTTCTAGCTCCAACAGTACAGTAGTATCTAACTAAATGCTCGTGTTCCTAGCTCCAACAGTGCAGTAATATCTAACTAAATGCTCGTGTTCCTAGCTCCAACAGTGCAGTAATATCTAACTAAATGCTTGTGTTTCTAGCTCCAACAGTGCAGTAATATCTAACTAAATGCTCGTGTTCTAACAATACACACATCTAAAAGTAAAAGAATGGAATTAAGAAAATTGACTAAAATACAGTAGAATAGAAGACAGTATTTACATATGAGATGAGTAATGCAGTATGTAAACATTAATAAAGTGGCCAGTGATTCCATGTCTATGTATAAGGGGCAGCAGCCTCTAAGTTGCAGGGTTGAGTAACCGGGTGGAAGCCGGCTAGTGATGGATATTTAACAGTTTGATGGCCTTGAGATAGAAGCTGTTTTTCAGTCTCTCGGTCCCAGCTTTGATGCACCTGTACTGACCTCGCCTTCTGGATGATAGCGGGGTGAACAGGCAGTGGCTCGGGTGGTTGTTGTCCTTGATGATCTTTATGGCCTACGGGTGGTGTAGGTGTCCGGGAGGGCAGGTAGTTTGCCCCTGGTGATGCGTTGTGCAGACATCACTACCCTCTGGAGAGCCTTACGGTTTGTGGGCGGTGCTGTTGCCGTACCAGGCGGTGATGCAGTCCAACAGGATGCTCTCAATTGTGCATCAGTAAAAGTTTGTGAGTGTTTTGTTGGTGACAAGCCGAATTTCTTCAGCCCCCTGAGTTTGAAGAGGCGAGGCTGCGCCTTCAGTTTGTCCGTGATGTGTACCCCGAGGAACTTGAAGCTTTCCACCCTCTCCACTACTGTTCCATCGATGTGGATAGGGGGGTGCTCCCTCTGCTGTTTCCTGAAGTCCACGATCAGCTCCTTTGTTTTGTTGACGTTGAGTGTGAGGTTATTTTCCTGACACCACACTCCGAGGGCCCTCACCTCCTCCCTGTAGGCCGTCTCGTCGTTGTTGGTAATCAAGCCCACTGCTGTTGTGTCGTCTGCAAACTTGATGATTGAGTTGGAGGCGTGCGTGGCCATGCAGTCGTGTGTGAACAGGGAGAACAGGAGGGGGCTGAGCACGCACAGATCTATTGGGGCGGTAAGCAAATAGAAGGGTGTCTCGGGTGTCAGGGAAGGTGGAAGTGAAATGATCCTTGAATAGTCTCTCTCTTCATGGTGACAGAAGTGAGTGCTGTGGGGCAAAGGTCATTTAGTTCAGTTATCTTTGCCTCCTTAGGTACAGGAACAATGGTGGACATCTTGAAGCAAGTGGGGATAACGTTTTCTGAACTGGACACTGAACGGTATACTGAATATACTGAACTATATACTGAATACTGACTATACTGAACTATATACTGAATACTGACTATACTGAACTATATACTGAATACTGACTATACTGAACTGAATACTGCATACTGACTATACTGAACTATATACTGAATACTGACTATACTGAACTGAATACTGCATACTGACTATACTGAACTGTATACTGACTATACTGAACTGAATACTGACTATACTGACTATACTGAACTGAATACTGACTATACTGAACTGAATACTGACTATACTGAACTGTATACTGACTATACTAAACTGTATACTGACTATACTGAACTGAATACTGACGACATCAAACTGTATACTGACTATACTGAACTGAATACTGACTATACTGAACTGAATACTGACTATACTGAACTGAATACTGAATATACTGAACTGTATACTGACTATACTGAACTGAATACTGACTATACTGAACTGAATACTGACTATACTGAACTGTATACTGACTATACTGAACTGAATACTGACTATACTGAACTGTATACTGACTATACCGAACTGAATACTGACTATACTGAACTGAATACTGACTATACTGAACTGTATACTGACTATACTGAACTGAATACTGACTATACTGAACTGAATACTGACTATACCGAACTGAATACTGAATACTGACTATACTGAACTGAATACTGACTATACTGAACTGTATACTGACTATACTGAACTGTATACTGACTATACTGAACTGAATACTGACTATACTGAACTGAATACTGACTATACCGAACTGAATACTGACTATACTGAACTGAATACTGACTATACTGAACTGAATACTGACTATACTGAACTGAATACTGACTATACTGAACTGAATACTGACTATACTGAACTGAATACTGACTATACTGAACTGAATACTGACTATACTGAACTGAATACTGACTATACCGAACTGAATACTGACTATAATGAACTGTATACTGAATACTGACTATACCGAACTGAATACTGACTATACTGAACTGTATACTGACTATACTGAACTGTATACTGACTATACTGAACGAACTGTATACTGACTATACTGAACTGTATACTGACTATACTGAACTGTATACTGACTATACTGAACTGTATACTGAATACTGACTATACTGAACTGAATACTGACTATACTGAACTGAATACTGACTATACTGAACTGAATACTGACTATACTGAACTGTATACTGAATACTGACTATACTGAACTGAATACTGACTATACTGAACTGAATACTGACTATACTGAACTGAATACGGACTATACTGAACTGAATACTGACTATACTGAACTGTATACTGAATACTGACTATACCGAACTGAATACTGACTATACCGAACTGAATACTGACTATACTGAACTGAATACTGACTATACCGAACTGAATACTGACTATACTGAACTGAATACTGACTATACTGAACTGTATACTGAATACTGACTATACCGAACTGTATACTGACTATACTGAACTGAATACTGACTATACTGAACTGAATACTGAATACTGACTATACCGAACTGAATACTGACTATACCGAACTGAATACTGACTATACTGAACTGTATACTGACTATACTGAACTGAATACTGACTATACTGAACTGAATACTGACTATACTGAACTGTATACTGAATACTGACTATACTGAACTGAATACTGACTATACCGAACTGAATACTGACTATACTGAACTGAATACTGACTATACTGACTATACTGAACTGAATACTGACTATACTGAACTGAATACTGACTATACTGAACTGAATACTGACTATACCGAACTGAATACTGACTATACTGAACTGAATACTGACTATACTGACTATACTGAACTGAATACTGACTATACCGAACTGAATACTGACTATACTGACTATACTGAACTGAATACTGACTATACTAAACTGAATACTGTATACTGACTATATCGAACTGTATACTGAATACTGACTATACTGAACTGAATACTGACTATACCGAACTGAATACTGACTATACTGACTATATCAAACTGTATACTGAATACTGAATATACTGAACTGTATACTGACTATACCGAACTGAATACTGACTATACTGAACTGTATACTGAATACTGACTATACTGAACTGAATACTGACTATACCGAACTGAATACTGACTATACTGACTATATCAAACTGTATACTGAATACTGAATATACTGAACTGTATACTGAATACTGACTATATCGAACAGTATACTGAATACTGACTATACTGAACTGTATACTGACTATACTAAACTGAATACTGACTATACTGAACTGAATACTGACTATACTAAACTGAATACTGTATACTGACTATACTAAACTGAATACTGACTATACTGAACTGAATACTGACTATACTGAACTGTATACTGACTATACCGAACTGAATACTGACTATACTGAACTGAATACTGACTATACTGAACTGAACACTGACTATACTGAACTGAATACTGACTATACTGAACTGAATACTGACTATACTGAACTGAACACTGACTATACTGAACTGAATACTGACTATACTGAACTGTATACTGACTATACCGAACTGAATACTGACTATACTGAACTGAATACTGACTATACTGAACTGTATACTGACTATACCGAACTGAATACTGACTATACTGAACTGAATACTGACTATACTGAACTGAACACTGACTATACCGAACTGAATACTGACTATACTGAACTGTATACTGAATACTGACTATACTGAACTGAATACTGACTATACTGAACTGAATACTGACTATACTGAACTGAATACTGACTATACTGAACTGAATACTGACTATACTGAACTGAATACTGACTATACTGAATATACTAAACTGTATACTGACTATACTGAACTGTATACTGAATACTGACTATACTGAACTGAATACTGACTATACTGAACTGAATACTGACTATACTGAACTGAATACTGACTATACTGAACTGAATACTGACTATACTGAACTGAATACTGACTATACTGAATATACTAAACTGTATACTGACTATACTGAAATGTATACTGAATACTGACTAGAACCCATGCTTCTAGTCATCCTCATACCTTCTCATAGAGGTTTCCAGAGAGCCTCTAGTCATACCTTATCATAGAGGTTTCCAGAGGGCCTCTAGTCATACTCAAACCTTATCATAGAGGTTTCCAGAGGGCCTCTAGTCATCCTCATACCTTATCATAGAGGTTTCCAGAGAGCCTCTAGTCATCCTCAAATCTTATCATAGAGGTTTCCAGAGGGACTCTAGTCATCCTCATACCTTATCATAGAGGTTTCCAGAGAGCCTCTAGTCATCCTCATACCTTATCATAGAGGTTTCCAGAGAGCCTCTAGTCATCCTCATACCTTATCATAGAGGTTTCCAGAGGGACTCTAGTCATCCTCATACCTTATCATAGAGGTTTCCAGAGAGCCTCTAGTCATCCTCATACCTTATCATAGAGGTTTCCAGAGGGCCTCTAGTCATCCTCATACCTTATCATAGAGGTTTCCAGAGAGCCTCTAGTCATCCTCATACCTTATCATAGAGGTTTCCAGAGGGCCTCTAGTCATACCATATCATAGAGGTTTCCAGAGAGCCTCAAGTCATCCTCATACCTTATCATAGAGGTTTCCAGAGAGCCTCTAGTCATCCTCAAATCTTCTCATAGAGGTTTCCAGAGGGACTCTAGTCATCCTCATACCTTATCATAGAGGTTTCCAGAGAGCCTCTAGTCATACCTTATCATAGAGGTTTCCAGAGAGCCTCTAGTCATCCTCATACCTTATCATAGAGGTTTCCAGAGAGCCTCTAGTCATCCTCAAATCTTCTCATAGAGGTTTCCAGAGGGACTCTAGTCATCCTCATACCTTATCATAGAGGTTTCCAGAGAGCCTCTAGTCATCCTCATACCTTATCATAGAGGTTTCCAGAGGGACTCTAGTCATCCTCAAACCTTATCATAGAGGTTTCCAGAGGGCCTCTAGTCATACCTTATCATAGAGGTTTCCAGAGAGCCTCTAGTCATCCTCATACCTTATCATAGAGGTTTCCAGAGGGCCTCTAGTCATACCTTATCATAGAGGTTTCCAGAGAGCCTCTAGTCATCCTCATACCATATCATAGAGGTTTCCAGAGGGCCTCTAGTCATCCTCATACCTTTATCATAGAGGTTTCCAGAGAGCCTCTAGTCATACCTTATCATAGAGGTTTCCAGAGAGCCTCAAGTCATCCTCAAACCTTATCATAGAGGTTTCCAGAGGGCCTCTAGTCATCCTCATACCTTATCATAAAGGTTTCCAGAGAGCCTCTAGTCATCCTCAAATCTTATCATAGAGGTTTCCAGAGAGCCTCAAGTCATCCTCAAATCTTCTCATAGAGGTTTCCAGAGAGCCTCTAGTCATACCTTATCATAGAGGTTTCCAGAGAGCCTCAAGTCATCCTCAAACCTTATCATAGAGGTTTCCAGAGGGCCTCTAGTCATCCTCATACCTTATCATAGAGGTTTCCAGAGGGCCTCTAGTCATCCTCATACCTTATCATAGAGGTTTCCAGAGGGCCTCTAGTCATCCTCATACCTTATCATAAAGGTTTCCAGAGAGCCTCTAGTCATTCTCAAATCTTATCATAGAGGTTTCCAGAGAGCCTCAAGTCATCCTCAAATCTTCTCATAGAGGTTTCCAGAGAGCCTCTAGTCATACCTTATCATAGAGGTTTCCAGAGAGCCTCTTGTCATACCTTATCATAGAGGTTTCCAGAGGGCCTCTAGTCATCCTCATACCTTATCATAGAGGTTTCCAGAGGGCCTCTAGTCATTCGCAAATCTTATCATAGAGGTTTCCAGAGGGCCTCTAGTCATCCTCAAATCTTATCATAGAGGTTGCCAGAGAGACTCTAGTCATCCTCAAACCTTATCATAGAGGTTTCCAGAGGGCCTCTAGTCATACCTTATCATAGAGGTTTCCAGAGGGACTCTAGTCATCCTCATACCTTATCATAGAGGTTTCCAGAGGGACTCTAGTCATCCTCATACCTTATCATAGAGGTTTCCAGAGTGCCTCTAGTCGTCCTCATACCTTATCATAGAGGTTTCCAGAGGGCCTCTAGTCATCCTCATACCTTATCATAGAGGTTTCTAGAGTTCCTCTTGTCGTCCTCATACCTTATCATAGAGGTTTCCAGAGAGCCTCTAGTCATCCTCATACCTTATCATAGAGGTTTCCAGAGAGCCTCTAGTCATCCTCATACCTTATCATAGAGGTTTCCAGAGGGCCTCTAGTCATCCTCATACCTTATCATAGAGGTTTCCAGAGTGCCTCTAGTCATACCTTATCATAGAGGTTTCCAGAGGGCCTCTAGTCATCCTCATACCTTATCATAGAGGTTTCCAGAGGGCCTCTAGTCATCCTCATACCTTATCATAGAGGTTTCCAGAGAGCCTCTAGTCATCCTCAAACCTTATCATAGAGGTTTCCAGAGAGCCTCTAGTCAAACCTTATCATAGAGGTTTCCAGAGAGCCTCTAGTCAAACCTTATCATAGAGGTTTCCAGAGAGCCTCTAGTCAAACCTTATCATAGAGGTTTCCAGAGAGCCTCTAGTCATCCTCATACCTTATCATAGAGGTTTCCAGAGTTCCTCTTGTCGTCCTCATCACTACTGTCCTCTATGGGAGGGCTCTCCCTCTTCATGTCGTCCCCTAGGTAGTGTTCAAACACGCTGGAGAAGGCTATAGCTGACAGCATGCACACTACAGGGGTCAGGGTCAGCATCAGACGGACCATCACTCCAGCAAAGTAGACAGCACTGATGGCATACAGGGCCACTAGGGGGAGACAGAGAGCAGGGTTAGAATTTAATATACTGGGTTAGAGTTTAATATACTGATGGCATACAGGGCCACTAGGGGGAGACAGAGAGCAGGGTTAGAGTTTAATATACTGGGTTAGGGTTTAATATACTGGGTTAGAGTTTAATATACTGGGTTAGGGTTTAATATACTGGGTTAGAATTTAATATACTGGGTTAGAGTTTAATATACTGGGTTAGGGTTAAATATACTGGGTTAGGGTTTAATATACTGGGTTAGAATTTAACATACTGGGTTAGAGTTTAATACACTGATGGCATACAGGTCCACTAGGGGGAGACAGAGAGCAGGGTTAGAATTTAATATACTGGGTTAGGGTTTAATATACTGGGTTAGAGTTTAATATACTGGGTTAGAGTTTAATATACTGGGTTAGAGTTTAATATACTGGGTTAGAGTTTAATATACTGGGTTAGAGTTTAATATACTGGGTTAGAGTTTAATATACTGGGTTAGAGTTTAATATACTGGGTTAGAGTTTAATATACTGGGTTAGAGTTTAATATACTGGGTTAGAGTTTAATATACTGGGTTAGAGTTTAATATACTGGGTTAGGGTTTAATATACTGATGGCATACAGGGCCACTAGGGGGAGACAGAGAGCAGGGTTAGAGTTTAATATACTGGGTTAGGGTTTAATATACTGGGTTAGAGTTTAATATACTGGGTTAGGGTTTAATATACTGATGGCATACAGGGCCACTAGGGGGAGACAGAGAGCAGGGTTAGAGTTTAATATACTGGGTTAGGGTTTAATATACTGGGTTAGAGTTTAATATACTGGGTTAGGGTTTAATATACTGGGTTAGAGTTTAATATACTGGGTTAGAGTTTAATATACTGGGTTAGAGTTTAATATACTGGGTTAGGGTTTAATATACTGGGTTAGGGTTTAATATACTGGGTTAGAGCTTAATATACTGGGCTAGGGTTTAATATACTGGGTTAGGGTTTAATATACTGGGTTAGGGTTTAATATACTGGGTTAGAGTTTAATATACTGGGTTAGGGTTTAATATACTGATGGCATACAGGGCCACTAGGGGGAGACAGAGAGCAGGGTTAGAGTTTAATATACTGGGTTAGGGTTTAATATACTGGGTTAGAGTTTAATATACTGGGTTAGGGTTTAATATACTGATGGCATACAGGGCCACTAGGGGGAGACAGAGAGCAGGGTTAGAGTTTAATATACTGGGTTAGGGTTTAATATACTGGGTTAGAGTTTAATATACTGGGTTAGGGTTTAATATACTGGGTTAGAGTTTAATATACTGGGTTAGAGTTTAATATACTGGGTTAGAGTTTAATATACTGGGTTAGGGTTTAATATACTGGGTTAGGGTTTAATATACTGGGTTAGAGCTTAATATACTGGGTTAGGGTTTAATATACTGGGTTAGGGTTTAATATACTGGGTTAGGGTTTAATATACTGGGTTAGGGTTTAATATACTGGGTTAGGGTTTAAAATACTGGGTTAGAGTTTAATATACTGGGTTAGGGTTTAACACACTACTCTCTTTGAGAAGTAGACAGCACTAATAGCATCCAGAACCACTAGGAACAGCAGGGTTAAACACAGAGATCCTATTAAAGAACCACTAGGAACAGCAGGGTTAAACACAGAGATCCTATTAAAGAACCACTAGGAACAGCAGGGTTAAACACAGAGATCCTATTAAAGAACCACTAGGAACAGCAGGGTTAAACACAGAGATCCTATTAAAGAACCACTAGGAACAGCAGGGTTAAACACAGAGATCCTATTAAAGAACCACTAGGAACAGCAGGGTTAAACACAGAGATACAGAATGGTTTCTAACTAAATCATGATTTTCCTGAATCGTAGGGGAACCCATGTGTGTGTGTGTATGCAGATGTGTGTGTTTATGTGTGTCTGTGTGTGTGTGTTTGTTGACTTGAATGGTAATTATTGCTGTAGTCATTATATTTCTATGGTCACACACACACCTGCACACACACACACACACACACACACACACACACACACACACACACACACACACACACACACACACACACACACACACACACACACACACACACACACACACACACACACACACACACACCTGCATACACACACACATTGCCATGCCATCTAACTGTAGACGTGTGTGTGTGTGTGTGTGTGTGTGTGTGTGTGTGTGTGTGTGTGTGTGTGTGTGTGTGTGTGTGTGTGTGTGTGTGTGTGTGTGTGTGTGTGTGTGTGTGTGTGTGTGTGTGTGTGTTACCGAAGACTCTCTCGTCGTTGATGTTCTTGATGCAGAACCAGAGTCCAGCAGGAAAGGTACAGACCAGGATGTGGAGGTCGAAGAAGAACGAGACCCAGGTGGTGGGCTGGTGCTCCGACACAGACGCTATGATGGGGATGTGGATCTTAGCATACCTGGAGAGAGGAGAGAGGGAGGGAGAGGAGGGAGGGCGAGGAGGGAGGGAGAGGAGGAGGGAGAGAGGGGGAGAGAGGGGGAGAGAGGGGGTGGGTTGAGGTAGGGAGAGGAGGGAGGGAGAGAGAGAGGGAGAGGAAGAGGAGGGAGGGAGAGAAGGGAGGGGGTTGAGGTAGGGAGAGGAGAGAGAGGGAGGGAGGGAGAGAGGGGGGAGGAGGGAGGGAGGGGGTGGGTTGAGGTAGGGAGAGGAGGGAGGGAGAGAGGGAGGGAGAGGAAGAGGAGGGAGGGGGAGAGGAGGGGGTTGAGGTAGGGAGAGGAGAGAGAGGGAGGGAGGGGGAGGAGGGAGGGGGTGAGGGAGAGAGGGGGTGGGTTGAGGTAGGGAGAGGAGGGAGGGAGAGAGGGAGGGAGAGGAAGAGGAGGGAGGGGGTTGAGGTAGGGAGAGGAGAGAGGGGGGGGGGGAGGAGGGAGGGAGGGAGGGAGAGAGGGGGTGAGGGAGAGGGGGTGGGTTGAGGTAGGGAGAGGAGGGAGGGAGGGGGTTGAGGTAGGGAGAGGAGAGAGGGAGGGAGGGAGGGAGAGAGGGGGAGGAGGGAGGGAGGGAGGGAGAGAGGGGGTGAGGGAGAGAGGGGGTGGGTTGAGGTAGGGAGAGGAGGGAGGGAGAGAGGGAGGGAGAGGAAGAGGAGGGAGGGGGTTGAGGTAGGGAGAGGACGGAGGGAGAGAGGGAGGGAGAGGAAGAGGAGGGAGGGAGAGGAGGGAGAGGGGGAGGGAGAGAGGGGGTGGGTTGAGGGAGGGAGGGTGAAGAGAGGGGGTGGGGTGAGGGAGGGTGAAGAGAGGGGGTGAGGGAGGGAGGGAGAGAGAGGGGGTGAGGGAGGGAGAGAGAGGGGTGAGGGAGGGAGGGAGGGAGAGAGAGGGGGGTGAGGGAGGGAGAGAGAGGGGTGAGGGAGGGAGGGTGAAGAGAGGGGGTGAGGGAGGGAGGGAGAGAGAGGAAGGGAGGGAGAGAGAGAGGGGTAAGGGAGGGAGGGAGGGAGGGAGAGAGAGAGAGAGAGAGGGGTAAGGGAGGGATTTAAAGGATTTATCTGAAGAGCCTGTGGAAGGTTGTTGCTACAGGAAGTGAGTGGACATTGACAGGAAGAGGAACACATTGTTTCCTTGGTAAAGGTGATCCACAGGGAGTAAAACTAGACACACGTAGACCTGACACGACCCACACTGCACTGCAGCAGAACACGCACTCTGAGACAAATAAACAGCTGATTGGGCACTCTGACAGCCTTCTCTCTCTACAGCAGAGGTCGGTGTGTGTGTGTGTGTGTGTGTGTGTGTGTGTGTGTGTGTGTGTGTGTGTGTGTGTGTGTGTGTGTGTGTGTGTGTGTGTGTGTGTGTGTGTGTGTGTGTGTGTGTGTGTGTGTGTGTGTGTGTGTGTGTGTGTGTGTGTGTGTGTACTGTTTAGTGCACTTACCCTGTATCCCACAGTGAATAGAATCGACCACTCCAAGGAGCGATGTGTCCTAAAACACAATGAACATTATTAAGTACAGCACTGTTATGATTATGTACACGATCACACACACGTTAGGTTTTGGGGACAACAATTGATTCCCATTCAATCCTATTTCCCTAACTCTTAAACTCCTGACTCCTAAACTCCTGACTCCTAAACTCCTGACTCCTAAACTCCTGACTCCTAAACTCCTGACTCCTAAACTCCTGACTCCTAAACTCCTGACTCCTAAACTCCTGACTCATAAACTCCTGACTCCTAAACCCCTAAACTCCTGACTCGTAAACTCCTGAATCCTAAACTCCTGACTCCTAAACTCCTGACTCCTAAACTCCTGACTCCTAAACTCCTGACTCCTAAACTCTTAAACTCCTGACTCCTAAACTCCTAAACTCCTGACTCCTAAACTCTTAAACTCCTGACTCCTAAACTCCTAACTCCTAAACTCCTGACTCCTAAACTCCTGAATCCTAAACTCCTGAATCCTGACTCCTAAACTCCTGAATCCTGACTCCTAAACTCCTGACTCCTAAACTCCTGACTCCTGACTCCTAAACTCCTGACTCCTAAACTCCTGACCCCTAAACTCCTGAACCCTAAACTCCTGACTCCTAACCTCCTAACTCCTGACTCCTAAACTCCTGACTCCTAAACTCCTGACCCCTAAACTCCTGACTCCTGAACTCCTGACTCCTAACTCCTAAACTCCTGACTCCTGACTCCTAAACTCCTGACTCCTAAACTCCTGACTCCTAAACTCCTGACTCCTAAACTCCTGACTCCTAAACTCCTGACTCCTAAACCACTGACTCCTAAACCCCTGACTCCTAAACTCCTGACTCCTAAACTCCTGACTCCTAAACTCCTGACTCCTAAACCCCTGACTCCTAAACTCCTGACTCCTAAACTCCTAAACTCCTGACTCCTAAACTCCTGACACCTAAACTACCCTTTTTACAAGTGGAGACCATCAAAATGTCCTCACTTCTCTGAAGCTTTACTCTTCTAGGACTTCTGGTACTCACAAGTATAGTAAAACACACACACACACACACACACACACACACACACACACACACACACACACACACACACACACACACACACACACACACACACACACACACACACACACACACACACACACACACACACACACACACACACACACACACACACACAGGGATGGGATGCAGGGTCTCAACCTCCTGTTGCTAGGTAGAACAGTAGGATGCACAAGGTGACATTTTATTCATGTGGTACATCAGCAGTTATTCTCTTGTTACGTCACTGACAGTCAGCTAACAAGTTGTGGGTTGTTAGGTTAGTCTAGCGGACAGCTATCTACACCTGTACTAGTCATGGTTAGTCTAGCGGACAGCTACCTACACCTGTACTAGTCATGGTTAGTCTAGCGGACAGCTATCTACACCTGTACTAGTCATGGTTAGTCTAGCGGACAGCTATCTACACCTGTACTAGTCATGGTTAGTCTAGCGGACAGCTACCTACACCTGTACTAGTCATGGTTAGTCTAGCGGACAGCTACCTACACCTGTACTAGTCATGGTTAGTCTAGCGGACAGCTACCTACACCTGTACTAGTCAAGGTTAGTCTAGCGGACAGCTATCTACACCTGTACTAGTCATGGTTAGTCTAGCGGACAGCTACCTACACCTGTACTAGTCATGGTTAGTCTAGCGGACAGCTACCTACACCTGTACTAGTCATGGTTAGTCTAGCGGACAGCTATCTACACCTATACTAGTCATGGTTAGTCTAGCGGACAGCTACCTACACCTGTACTAGTCATGGTTAGTCTAGCGGACAGCTACCTACACCTGTACTAGTCAAGGTTAGTCTAGCGGACAGCTATCTACACCTGTACTAGTCATGGTTAGTCTAGCGGACAGCTACCTACACCTGTACTAGTCATGGTTAGTCTAGCGGACAGCTACCTACACCTGTACTAGTCATGGTTAGTCTAGCGGACAGCTATCTACATTTACATTTACATTTAAGTCATTTAGCAGACGCTCTTATCCAGAGCGACTTACAAATCTACACCTGTACTAGTCATGGTTAGTCTAGCGGACAGCTATCTACACCTGTACTAGTCATGGTTAGTCTAGCGGACAGCTATCTACACCTGTACTAGTCATGGTTAGTCTAGCGGACAGCTATCTACACCTGTACTAGTCATGGTTAGTCTAGCGGACAGCTATCTACACCTGTACTAGTCATGGTTAGTCTAGCGGACAGCTATCTACACCTGTACTAGTCATGGTTAGTCTAGCGGACAGCTATCTACACCTGTACTAGTCATGGTTAGTCTAGCGGACAGCTATCTACACCTGTACTAGTCATGGTTAGTCTAGCGGACAGCTATCTACACCTGTACTAGTCATGGTTAGTCTAGCGGACAGCTATCTACACCTGTACTAGTCATGGTTAGTCTAGCGGACAGCTATCTACACCTGTACTAGTCATGGTTAGTCTAGCGGACAGCTATCTACACCTGTACTAGTCATGGTTAGTCTAGCGGACAGCTATCTACACCTGTACTAGTCATGGTTAGTCTAGCGGACAGCTATCTACACCTGTACTAGTCATGGTTAGTCTAGCGGACAGCTATCTACACCTGTACTAGTCATGGTTAGTCTAGCGGACAGCTATCTACACCTGTACTAGTCATGGTTAGTCTAGCGGACAGCTATCTACACCTGTACTAGTCATGGTTAGTCTAGCGGACAGCTATCTACACCTGTACTAGTCAAGGTTAAACTACCGGTGGGCTATCTACACCTGTACTAGTCAAGGTTAAACTACCGGTGGGCTATCTACACCTGTACTAGTCAAGGTTAAACTACCGGTGGGCTATCTACACCTGTACTAGTCAAGGTTAAACTACCGGTGGGCTATCTACACCTGTACTAGTCAAGGTTAAACTACCGGTGGGCTATCTACACCTGTACTTGTCATGGTTAAATTACCGGTGGGCTATCTACACCTGTACTAGTCATGGTTAAATTACCGGTGGGCTATCTACACCTGTACTAGTCATGGTTAAATTACCGGTGGGCTATCTACACCTGTACTTGTCATGGTTAAATTACCGGTGGGCTATCTACACCTGTACTAGTCATGGTTAAATTACCGGTGGGCTACCTACACCTGTACTAGTCAAGGTTAAATTACCGGTGGGCTATCTACACCTGTACTAGTCATGGTTAAATTACCGGTGGGCTACCTACACCTGTACTAGTCATGGTTAAATTACCAGTGGGCTAACTACACCTATACTAGTCAAGGTTAAATTACCGGTGGGCTATCTACACCTGTACTAGTCATGGTTAAATTACCGGTGGGCTACCTACACCTGTACTAGTCATGGTTAAATTACCGGTGGGCTACCTACACCTGTACTAGTCATGGTTAAATTACCGGTGGGCTATCTACACCTGTACTAGTCATGGTTAAATTACCAGTGGGCTAACTACACCTATACTAGTCAAGGTTAAATTACCGGTGGGCTATCTACACCTGTACTAGTCATGGTTAAATTACCGGTGGGCTATCTACACCTGTACTAGTCATGGTTAAATTACCGGTGGGCTATCTACACCTGTACTAGTCAAGGTTAAATTACCGGTGGGCTACCTACACCTGTACTAGTCAAGGTTAAATTACCGGTGGGCTAACTACACCTGTACTAGTCAAGGTTAAATTACCGGTGGGCTATCTACACCTGTACTAGTCAAGGTTAAATTACCGGTGGGCTACCTACACCTGTACTAGTCATAGTTAAATTACCGGTGGGCTAACTACACCTGTACTAGTCATGGTTAAATTACCGGTGGGCTACCTACACCTGTACTAGTCAAGGTTAAATTACCGGTGGGCTATCTACACCTGTACTAGTCAAGGTTAAATTACCGGTGGGCTACCTACACCTGTACTAGTCAAGGTTAAATTACCGGTGGGCTACCTACACCTGTATTAGTCAAGGTTAAATTACCGGTGGGCTACCTACACCTGTACTAGTCAAGGTTAAATTACCAGTGGGCTACCTACACCTGAACTAGTCAAGGTTAAATTACCGGTGGGCTACCTACACCTGTACTAGTCATGGTTAAATTACCGGTGGGCTACCTACACCTGTACTAGTCATGGTTAAATTACCGGTGGGCTACCTACACCTGTACTAGTCAAGGTTAAATTACCGGTGGGCTATCTACACCTGTACTAGTCAAGGTTAAATTACCGGTGGGCTTTCTACACCTGTACTAGTCAAGGTTAAATTACCGGTGGGCTACCTACACCTGTACTAGTCATGGTTAAATTACCGGTGGGCTACCTACACCTGTACTAGTCATGGTTAAATTACCGGTGGGCTACCTACACCTGTACAAGTCAAGGTTAAATTACCGGTGGGCTACCTACACCTGTATTAGTCATGGTTAAATTACCGGTGGGCTAACTACACCTGTACTAGTCAAGGTTAAATTACCGGTGGGCTAACTACACCTGTACTAGTCAAGGTTAAATTACCGGTGGGCCCCCATTGATTTCGTAAATCCATCTCACTCAGAGTGACTTACAAAATCAATATTATTAAAAGCTGCAAACATTTCTCTCCGCCCCAAAATGTCTAGAATTGCAGCAACTTGCTTTAGAAGTGCTGAATGTTCTCTATGCTCCATGGCAACGGGTAGAATTGCAGTAAATTAATTATTAATTATTATTATTAACACTATTTTTCTTCTCCTCTGTCAACAGGGGGGCGGCTAAAATGTTTTGCTCACAAGGGCCCCAAAAACGGTCAGGGCCGACTGCATGTATAGATGTGGGTCTAGATGAGGATGTGGGTATAGATGTGGGTATAGATGTGGGTCTAGATGAGGATGTGGGTATAGATGTGGGTATAGATGTGGGTATAGATGAGGATGTGGGTATAGATGTGGGTATAGATGAGGATGAGGGTACAGATGTGGGTCTAGATGAGGATGAGGGTACAGATGAGGGTATAGATGAGGATGTGGGTATAGATGTGGGTATAGATGTGGGCCTCTCTCATCTTTTTAAGTGGGAGAACTTAAGTCAGGTATATAACAGCACAGTGTTGACCTACCTGTATAAGTCAGGTATATAACAGCACCTACCTGTATAAGTCAGGTATATAACAGCACCTACCTGTATAAGTCAGGTATATAACAGCACCTACCTGTATAAGTCAGGTATATAACAGCACAGTGTTGACCTACCTGTATAAGTCAGGTATATAACAGCACAGTGTTGACCTACCTGTATAAGTCAGGTATATAACAGCACCTACCTGTATAAGTCAGGTATATAACAGCACAGTGTTGACCTACCTGTATAAGTCAGGTATATAACAGTGAGGAAGACTGCCCCAGCAGCCAGAGAGACCCCGAGGAAGAACAGGGTCTGGAACTCCTGTCTGGTCAGTCTGTCTTTCAGGTACTGAAGGAAGGCATAGGCCTGGAGCAACGCAAACACACCTGGTAGAGAGAGGGGGGGGGAGAGAGAGAGGGGGAGTGGAGAGGGGGAGAGAGAAAGAGGCGGGAGACGAGGAGAGATGAGAGAGAGGCAAGGAGAGAGGAGAGAGAAAGAGAGGGGGAGGCGAGGAGAGATGAAAGAGAGGCAAAGAGAGAGGAGAGAGAAAGAGGGGGAGGCGAGGAGAGATGAGAGATAGGCAAGGAGAGAGAAAGAGGGGGAGGCGAGGAGAGATGAGAGGCAAGGAGAGAGAGAGAAAGAGGGGGAGGCGAGGAGAGATGAGAGATAGGCAAGAGAGAGAGAAAGAGGGGGAGGCGAGGAGAGATGAAGAGAGGCAAGGAGAGAGGAGAGAGAAAGAGGGGGGAGGCGAGGAGAGATGAGAGAGGGAGGCAAGGAGAGAGAAGAGAGGAGAGAGGAGAGAGAAAGAGGGGGAGGCGAGGAGAGATGAGAGAGGAGAGAGAAAGAGGAGGAGGTAACCCATAATATACACTGAGGAGAGAGAGTTTACATTATACCCCTGTACAGGTAGGGAGAGGGAGGGGAGTCAACAGGCATCCATCACAGCATCACGTGTAACGACTATAGAAGGTCTAATATACACTGAGCTCTAAAAGTATTGGGACAGTAGTGACCCATAATATACACTGAGCTCTAAAAGCATTGGGACAGTAGAGACCCATAATATACACTGAGCTCTAAAAGCATTGGGACAGTAGAGACCCATAATATACACTGAGCTCTAAAAGCATTGGGACAGTAGTCACCCATAATATACACTGAGCTCTAAAAGCATTGGGACAGTAGAGACCCATAATTGTTTTGGTTCTGTACTCCAGCACTTTGGATCTGACATGATACAACGACTGAGTTTAAAGTGCTACATATTTAAATGGAGGAACCGGTAAAAAAGACATTTTAAATGTTAAAACAACTCAAAAACAGTCACTGTCCCTCCCTCCCTCCCTCCCTCCCTCCCTCCCTCCCTCCCTCCCTCCCTATCTATCTATCTATCTATCTATCTATCTATCTATCTATCTATCTATCCTCCATGGATCTGATCACTTGTCTGGAACTGGGGTTGATAACAGGAAACGTCCAGAGTGACGGGTGTGACATCACGGTCCCAGGTGATTGGTCCTTACCTGCTGCAGCCATGTGTTCGCTGGTCCTGATTGGCTGGAACCCCACAAAGGGGATCTGCATGGAGAGCACCAGACCAACGATGTAGAACGTACTGTAAGCTGTGGAGACAGACAGAGAAACCATTAAGCCTGCATCCTCACAGAGAGAAACCATTAAACCTGCATCCTCACAGAGAGAAACCATTAAGCCTGCAGCTTCACAGAGAGAAACCATTAAGCCTGCATCCTCACAGAGAGAAACCATTAATCCTGCATCCTCACAGAGAGAAACCATTAAGCCTGCATCCTCACAGAGAGAAACCATTAATCCTGCATCCTCACAGAGAGAAACCATTAATCCTGCAGCCTCACAGAGAGAAACCATTAAGCCTGCATCCTCACAGAGAGAAACCATTAAGCCTGCATCCTCACAGAGAGAAACCATTAATCCTGCATCCTCACAGAGAGAAACCATTAATCCTGCATCCTCACAGAGAGAAACCATTAAGCCTGCATCCTCACAGAGAGAAACCATTAAGCCTGCATCCTCACAGAGAGAAACCATTATGCCTGCATCCTCACAGAGACCATTTAGGACAAGGACAGATGGAGTGTCCCGTGTCTAAGGAGGACATAACTCACAGTCAGAAGTTTACAGACACTTAGGTTGGAGTCATTAAAACTTGTTTATCAAACACTCCACAAATTTCTTGTAAACAAACTCTAGTTTTGGCAAGTCGGTTAGGACATCTACTTTGTGCTTGACACAAGTCATTTTCCAACAATTGTTTACAGACAGATTAATTCACTGTATCACAATTCCAGTGGGTCAGAAGTTTACATGCACTAACTTGACTGTGCCTTTAAACAGCTTGGAAAATTCCAGAAAATTATGTCATGGCTTTAGAAGCTTCTGATAGGCTTAATTGACATCATTTAAGTCAATGGGAGGTGTACCAGCGGATGTATTTCAAGGCCTACCTTCAAACTCAGTGTCTCTTTGCTTGACATCATGGGAAAATCAAAAGAAATCAGCCAAGACATCAGAAAAACAATTGTAGACCTCCACAAGTCTGGTTCATCCTTGGGAGCAAATTCCAAACGCCTGAAGGTACCACATTCATCTGTACAAACAATAATACGCAAGTATAAACACCATGGGACCACGCAGCCGTCATACCGCTCAGGAAGGAGACGCTTTCTGTCTCCTAGAGATGAACGTACTTTGTTTGAAAAGTACAAATCAATCCCAGAACAACAGCAAAGGACCTTGTGAAGATGCTGGAGGAAACAGGTACAAAAGTATCTATATCCACAGTAAAATGAGTCCTATATCGACATAACCTGAAAGGCTGCTCAGCAAGGAAGAAGCCACTGCTCCAAAACAGTCATTAAAAAGCCAGACTACGGTTTGCTACTGCAAAATATTGTACTTTTGGAGAAATGTCCTCTGGTCTGATTAAACAAAAAATACAACTGTTTGGCCATAATGACCATCGTTATGTATGGAGGAAAAAGGGGAGGCTTGCAAGCTGAAGAACACCATCCCAACTGTGAAGCACGGGGGTGGCAGCATCATGTTGGGTGGGTGCTTTGCTGCAGGAGAGACTAGTGCACATCACAAAATAGATGACATCATGAGGGAGGAACATTATGTGGATATATTGAAGCAACATCTCAAGACATCAGTCAGGAAGTTAAAGCTTGGTCAAAAATGGGTCTTCCAGATGGACAATGACCCCAAGCATACTTCCAAAGTTGTGGCAAAATGGCTTAAGGGCAACAAAGTCAAGCTATTGGAGTGGCCATCACAAAGCCCTGACCTCAATCCTATAGAAAATGTGTGGGCAGAACTGAAAAGGCGTGTGTGAGTGTGAGGCCTACAAACCTGACTCAGTTACACCAGCTCTGTCAGGAGGAATGGGCCAAAATTCATCCAACTTATTGTGGGAAGCTTGTGGAAGGCTACCCAAAACGTTTGACCCAAGTTAAACAATTTAAGTGCAATGCTACCAAATACTAATTGAGTGTATGTAAACTTCTGACCCACTGGGAATGTGATGAAAGAAATAAAAGCTGAAATAAATCATTCTCTCTACTATTATTCTGACATTTGATATTCTTAAATTAAAGTGGTGATCCTAACTGATCTAAAACAGATTTTATTTTACTCTGATTAAATGTCAGGAATTGTGAAAAACTGAGTTGAAATGTATTTGGCTAAAATGTACGGAAACTTACGACTTCAACTGTACCTGTCAGACCATAGGGCACTGGTCAAAAGTAGTGCACTCTATAGGGAGAAGGGACATATTTGGGACGCACTTTTTCAATTACCACGCCCATGAAGGCTTCTACAGCTGCTACTGCTTTCTGAAACAACCCAAACCCGTAACCTAGTTACCTGTAATGTAACGTAACGTCATCTACCTTATAGGTTAGTCCAAGCTGCCGTACGGGGCAGAGCAGGACAGGGTGTGTCCCAACTAGCACCCTATTCTATATATAGTGCACTACCGTTGACAAGAACCCTGAGGGAACACTGGGACAGCCGTGAGACCAGGCATCCGTCAGAGATGTGTGTGTGTGTGTGTGTGTGTGTGTGTGTGTGTGTGTGTGTGTGTGTGTGTGTGTGTGTGTGTGTGTGTGTGTGTGTGTGTGTGTGTGTGTGTGTGTGTGTGTGTGTGTGTGTGTGTGTGTGTGTGTGTGTGTGTGTGTGTGGAGATTAGTCAGGAGCTAATAAAAAAACTCAATTAGCTCAGCTTCCTGTTCCAACTGTCTCCTCTCCTCTTCCACTGTTCCATTCTTCTCCTCCTCCTCCTCCTCTCCTCCACCTCCCCCCTCTCATATTCTCCCCTCTCCTCCCCCACTTAGTCTCTCCTCCTCCTCTCTTCTCCTCCTCCTCTCCTCCACCTCCCCTCTCATATTCTCCTCCTCTCCTCCCCCTCTCCTCCCCCACTTAGTCTCTCCTCCTCCTCTCTTCTCCTCCTCCTCCTCCTCTCCTCCACCTCCCCTCTCATATTCTCCTCCTCTCCTCCCCCTCTCCTCCCCCACTTAGTCTCTCCTCCTCCTCTCTTCTCCTCCTCCTCCTCCTCCTCTCCTCCACCTCCCCTCTCATATTCTCCTCCTCTCCTCCCCCTCTCCTCCCCCACTTACTCTCTCCTCCTCCTCTCCTCCACTTCCCCCCTCTTCTCCTCCTCCACCTCCCCCTCCTCCACCTCCCCCTCTCATATTCTCCTCCCCTCTCCTCCACCTCCCGCTCTCCGGACCGCTCTCCTCCCCCGCTCCCTCTCTTCTCCTCCTCCTCTCCTCCCCCTCGACTCTCCTCTCTTCTCCTCCTCCACCTCCCCTCTCATATCCTCCTCCTCTCCTCCACCTCCCGCTCTCCTCCCCCTCTCATATCCTCCTCCTCTCCTCCACCTCCCGCTCTCCTCTCCCTCTCATCTCCTCCTCTTCTCCTCCACCTCCTCCTCTCCTCTCCCTCTCATCTCTTCCTCCTCTCCTCCACCTCCCCTCTCCTCCACTCTTCCTCTCCTCCACGTCCCCCTCTCATCTCCACTACCTCCACCTCCCCCTCTCATCTCCTCCTCCTCTCCTCCCCCACCTCTCCCTCCCCCCCCACCTCTCCCTCCCCCTCCCCCACCTCCCCCTCTCCTCTCTTCCACCTCCCCCTCCTCCTCCTCTCCCCCTCCTCTCCTCCACCTCCCCCTCTCCTCTCCTCTCCCACCTCCCCTCTCCTCTCCCTCTCATCTCCTCCCCCCCCCGCTCTCCTCCCCTCGCCCCCTCTCATCTCCTCCACCTCTCCTCTCCTCCCCCTCTCACCTCCTCCACCTCCCCCTCTCATATTCTCCTCCTCTCCTCCACCTCCCGCTCTCCTCCCCTCTCCTCCCCCACTTACTCTCTTCTCCTCCTTCTCTCCTCCTCCTCTCCTCTCCCCCCTCCCACCCCCCTCCTCCCCCCTCTCCTCCTGACTCAGTGTGTGTGTGGACTCACCGATGTAGACTCGTCTGCTGTATCGCTGCATTAGCAGAAGGACAAACACATGGAGAGGAATCAGGTTGATGATGAAGACGTAGCCTCCCCATGCAGACACCTGGAACACCACACACACACACACACACACACACACACACACACACACACACACACACACACACACACACACACACACACACACACACACACACACACACACACACACACACACACACCAGTGAGAGGTGACCTACACACCTCCAGCATTAGAACAGTGCAGCTGGAACCCCTGTGTTGCTAACAGTATCGTCTCACTGTCCCTGTCCCTGTCCACTGTCCCTGTCCACTGTCCCTGTCCACTGTCCACTGTCCCTGTCCACTGTCCCTGTCCACTGTCCCTGTCCACTGTCCCTGTCCACTGTCCCTGTCCACTGTCCCTGTCTCTGTCCGTATCACAGCTCCCTGTCCCTTACAGACACAGCATTGTGGAGGGTCATCCCTGTCCCTTACAGACACAGCATTGTGGAGGGCCATCCCTGTCCCTTACAGACACAGCATTGTGGAGGGCCATCCCTGTCCCTTACAGACACAGCATTGTGGAGGGCCATCCCTGTCCCTTACAGACACAGCATTGTGGAGGGCCATCCCTGTCCCTTACAGACACAGCATTGTGGAGGGCCATCCCTGTCCTTTACAGACACAGCATTGTGGAGGGCCATCCCTGTCCCTTACAGACACAGCATTGTGGAGGGCCATCCCTGTCCCTTACAGACACAGCATTGTGGAGGGCCATCCCTGTCCCTTACAGACACAGCATTGTGGAGGGCCATCCCTGTCCCTTACAGACACAGCATTGTGGAGGGCCATTCCTGTCCCTTACAGACACAGCATTGTGGAGGGCCATCCCTGTCCCTTACAGACACAGCATTGTGGAGGGCCATCCCTGTCCCTTACAGACACAGCATTGTGGAGGGCCATCCCTGTCCCTTACAGACACAGCATTGTGGAGGGCCATCCCTGTCCCTTACAGACACAGCATTGTGGAGGGCCATCCCTGTCCCTTACAGACACAGCATTGTGGAGGGCCATTCCTGTCCCTTACAGACACAGCATTGTGGAGGGCCATCCCTGTCCCTTACAGACACAGCATTGTGGAGGGCCATCCCTGTCCCTTACAGACACAGCATTGTGGAGGGCCATCCCTGTCCCTTACAGACACAGCATTGTGGAGGGCCATCCCTGTCCCTTACAGACACAGCATTGTGGAGGGCCATCCCTGTCCCTTACAGACACAGCATTGTGGAGGGCCATCCCTGTCCCTTACAGACACAGCATTGTGGAGGGCCATCCCTGTCCCTTACAGACACAGCATTGTGGAGGGCCATCCCTGTCCCTTACAGACACAGCATTGTGGAGGGCCATCCCTGTCCCTTACAGACACAGCATTGTGGAGGGCCATCCCTGTCCTTTACAGACACAGCATTGTGGAGGGCCATCCCTGTCCCTTACAGACACAGCATTGTGGAGGGCCATCCCTGTCCCTTACAGACACAGCATTGTGGAGGGCCATCCCTGTCCCTTACAGACACAGCATTGTGGAGGGCCATCCCTGTCCCTTACAGACACAGCATTGTGGAGGGCCATCCCTGTCCCTTACAGACACAGCATTGTGGAGGGCCATCCCTGTCCCTTATAGACACAGCATTGTGGAGGGCCATCCCTGTCCCTTACAGACACAGCATTGTGGAGGGCCATCCCTGTCCCTTACAGACACAGCATTGTGGAGGGCCATCCCTGTCCCTTATAGACACAGCATTGTGGAGGGCCATCCCTGTCCCTTACAGACACAGCATTGTGGAGGGCCATCCCTGTCCCTTACAGACACAGCATTGTGGAGGGCCGTCCCTGTCCCTTACAGACACAGCATTGTGGAGGGCCATCCCTGTCCCTTATAGACACAGCATTGTGGAGGGCCATCCCTGTCCCTTACAGACACAGCATTGTGGAGGGCCATCCCTGTCCCTTACAGACACAGCATTGTGGAGGGCCATTCCTGTCCCTTACAGACACAGCATTGTGGAGGGCCATCCCTGTCCCTTACAGACACAGCATTGTGGAGGGCCATTCCTGTCCCTTACAGACACAGCATTGTGGAGGGCCATCCCTGTCCCTGTGTGTGTGTTTGTGTTTGAGCTTGTGAGTATGTGTGTGTGTGTGTGTGTGTGTGTGTGTGTGTGTGTGTGTGTGTGTGTGTGTGTGTGTGTGTGTGTGTGTGTGTGTGTGTGTGTGTGTGTGTGTGTGTGTGTGTGTGTGTGTGTGTATATGTGTGTGTGTGTGTGTGTGTGTGTGTGTGTGTGTGTGTGTGTGTGTGTGTGTGTGTGTGTGTGTGTGTGTGTGTGTGTGTGTGTGTGTGTGTGTGTGTGTGTGTGTGTGTGTCCACTCACCATGTAGAAGTATGAGAGGCAGCAGCCTATGGCCCAGAACACTGACCCAGTCTTCACTGATTTCACCTGTCAGACGGAGAGGAAACGGTTCATATTGTTGCTGTCATTCAAACACTGCATTGAAACATCCCAATACACTGGACAGTAATACGGTGCCAGAGAAAGCTGCAGTAAAATATCCCAAATAGCACCCTATCCCTGTAGTGTACCTCATCTAACCAGAGCCCTGTGGCCCCCCGTCTCAAAGGAGTGAACTCATATAGGGAATAGGGAACCATTTTAGATGCACACGGTGAAAAACTAAATGTTTTACCCTCCGACAGAAATAAGGCTTAAAAAAGAGACATAGAGCATCTGCATATTGAACAGTAGAGACATAGAGCAGCTGCATATTGAACAGTAGAGACATAGAGCAGCTGCATATTGAACAGTAGAGACATAGAGCAGCTGTATATTGAACAGTAGAGACATAGAGCATCTGCATATTGAACAGTAGAGACATAGAGCAGCTGCATATTGAACAGTAGAGACATAGAGCAGCTGCATATTGAACAGTAGAGACATAGAGCAGCTGCATATTGAACAGGGACAGTAGAGACATAGAGCAGCTGCATAGAACAGCAGAACAGTAGAGACATGAGCAGGGACAGTAGAGACATAGAGCAGCTGCATATTGAACAGTAGAGACATGGAGACAGCTGCATATTGAACAGTAGAGACATAGAGCAGCTGCATGATTGAACAGTAGAGACATAGAGCAGCTGCATATTGAACAGTAGAGACATAGAACAGCTGCATATTGAACAGTAGAGACATAGAGCAGCTGCATATTGAACAGGGACAGTAGATACATAGAGCAGCTGCATATTGAACAGTAGAGACATAGAGCAGCTGCATATTGAACAGTAGAGACATAGAGCAGCTGCATATTGAACAGTAGAGACATAGAGCTGCATATTGAACAGTAGAGACATAGAGCAGCTGCATATTGAACAGTAGAGACATAGACAGCATAGAGACATAGAGCAGCTGCATATTGAACAGTAGAGACATAGAGCAGCTGCATATTGAACAGTAGAGACATAGAGCAGCTGCATATTGAACAGTAGAGACATAGAGCAGCTGCATATTGAACAGTAGAGACATAGAGCATCTGCATATTGAACAGGGACATAGAGCAGCATATGAACATAGAGCAGCTGCATATTGAACAGGGACAGTAGAGACATAGAGCAGCTGCATATTGAACAGTAGAGACATAGAGCAGCTGCATATTGAACAGTAGAGACATAGAGCAGCTGCATATTGAACAGTAGAGACATAGAGCAGCTGCATATTGAACAGTAGAGACATAGAGCAGCTGCATATTGAACAGTAGAGACATAGAACAGCTGCATATTGAACAGTAGAGACATAGAGCAGCTTCATATTGAACAGTAGAGACATAGAGCAGCTGCATATTGAACAGTAGAGACATAGAACAGCTGCATATTGAACAGTAGAGACATAGAGCAGCTGTATATTGAACAGTAGAGACATGGAGCAGCTGCATATTGAACAGTAGAGACATAGAACAGCTGCATATTGAACAGTAGAGACATAGAACAGCTGCATATTGAACAGTAGAGACATAGAGCAGCTGCATATTGAACAGGGACAGTAGAGACATAGAGCAGCTGCATATTGAACTGGAACAGTAGAGACATAGAACAGCTGCATATTGAACAGTAGAGACATAGAGCAGCTGCATATTGAACAGTAGAGACATGGAGCAGCTGCATATTGAACAGGGACAGTAGAGACATAGAGCAGCTGCATATTGAACTGGAACAGTAGAGACATAGAACAGCTGCATATTGAACAGTAGAGACATAGAGCAGCTGCATATTGAACAGTAGAGACATGGAGCAGCTGCATATTGAACAGTAGAGACATGGAGCAGCTGCATATTGAACAGTAGAGACATAGAGCAGCTGCATATTGAACAGGGACAGTAGAGACATAGAGCAGCTGCATATTGAACAGTAGAGACATAGAGCAGCTGCATATTGAACAGTAGAGACATGGAGCAGCTGCATATTGAACAGTGGAGACATAGAGCAGCTGCATATTGAACAGTAGAGACATAGAACAGCTGCATATTGAACAGTAGAGACATAGAGCAGCTGCATATTGAACAGTAGAGACATAGAGCAGCTGCATATTGAACAGTAGAGACATAGAGCAGCTGCATATTGAACAGTAGAGACATAGAGCAGCTGCATATTGAACAGGGACAGTAAATTATTCATGGTTTTTCCTTAACGAGCTGCAGATTGAACACTACACAGCATTAGCTCAATTCAAACTAGAGATCTGTAGCTCACAGAACCAGACATCTTAGGCTGCGTGCATGCGTGCGTGCGGTACGATGTGTTGTGTGTGTGCGCTTGTGTTATTAGGCTAACAGAGAGTTTATAAGGCTTGACTTAAACAAGTCTGACTTACAACCTGCATATTGGACAGAGGAGAATTAAATGACCCACAAAAGCCAGTGAGGCATTAAAACAGATGAGATAAAGTCAACAACAGGAAGAGTGATGTATCTGGGTATGTTGCCACGGTTACAACATAGATAGGTACAGCTGGGATTAATGATGAGAGAGCTGGTAGAGACATATTTGATGTTTGCTGTTTATCTGTGTTAACAAGAAGGAGATGGCTGGGGATTCAGCAGTTCAAAGCAGCTACACACATTGAACACATCATACACACACAGACATCACACACGCAGCTGCATATATATACAGTACAGACATACACACACACATATATATACAAACACACACCACATCATACACACACAGCAGCACACACCACATCACACATGCACACCCACATATATATACACACACACACATATATATACACACACACAGACATAGACACAGCTGCATCATCACACAGTAGAGACATAGAACAGCTGCATACACACACATGCACACATTGAACAGTAGAGACACAGAGCAGCTGCACACACACAGTAGAGACATAGAGCAGCTGCACAGAGACATAGAGCAGCTGCACACATTGAACAGGGACAGTAAATTATTCATGGCACGCACTTAACGACCTGCTAGACACGCACACTACACAGCATTAGCTCAATTCAAACTAGAGATCTGTAGCTCACAGAACCAGACATCTTAGGCTGCGTGCACGCACGCGTGCGTGCACGATGTGTTGTGCACACACGCTTGTGTTATTAGGCTAACACACACACACACACACACACACAACACAGTCTGACTCATACAACCTAGGATTGGACAGAGAGAATTAAATGACACACACACACACAGCACACACACACAGACAGAGGAGAATTAAATGACCCACAGCCAGTGACATTAAAACAGATGAGATAAAGTCACAACAGGAAGAGTGATGTATGGAGCCAAACTTTATTTTTTAATCTATTAATTAACTCATTCATTAATTAAATTAACACCATAATTTGTAAATTAATGATTAAAAAGCTGGATTTTCTGGATTTTTTTCGGCCATATTTGATGTTTGTTTGTTTACAGGCCTCTCTCTGTGTTAAGGGGAGAAGGAGATGGCTGACTAAATACTTTTTTTCCCCCACTGTATATTACATTGCCATTTTCAAAACAGCCTTTAGAAAACACACAGTGTGTTCTGTTGCACATCTCTACTAACACACATAATATGTCACCAGGGTGTCTCACACCCATAGATAATATACACACACACTACTAATACCATAGATAATACACACTGGAGGGTGTCTCACTAACCCACAGATAATATGTCCACAGGGTGTGTCTCACTAACCCATCATAATATGTCACACTGGAGGGTGTGTCTCTACACCCATAGATAATACACACACTAACCCATAGATATATGTCACACACACACACAGGATAATATGTCCACACACTACACCCATCATACATATGTCAACCACAGGGTGTGTCACACACACACACACACAATACACACTGGACACACAACACACAGATAATACACACAGGGTGTGTCACACACACACACATAACACACACACACACATAGATACATACACAGGGTGTGTCACACTAACCCTGACATATCTACACCCACATACACAGGGTGTGTCTCTACTAACATAGATAATATGTCAACTGGAGGGTGTGTCTCTACTAACCCATAGATAATATGTCCACTGGAGGGTGTGTCTCTACTAACCCATAGATATATGTCCATGGAGGGTGTGTCACTAACCCATAGATAATATGTCCACTGGAGGGTGTGTCTCTACTAACCCATAGATAATATGTCACCTGGAGATACTAACCCATAGATAATATGTCCACTGGAGGGTGTGTCTCACACACACACAGATAATACACAGGGTGTGTCTCTACTAACCCATAGATAATATGTCACACTGGAGGGTGTGTCTCACTAACCCATAGATAATATGTCAACACACACTAACATATGTATTGGAGCCAAACTTTATTTTTTTATTATTAACTCTGGAGGGTGTTAATCTACTAACCCATAATAATATAAATTCACTGGAGGGTGTGTCTCTACTAACCCATAGATTGTAAATAAATTCTGGAAAAATTCTACAATAGATGATTTTCTGGATTTTTTCTTCTCATTGATAATCTGTCATAGTTGAGGGTGGACCTATGATGATAAATTACTGGAGGCCCCTCCCATAGATTTTACTGGAGGGTGTGGAGAACTTGCACACTGGAGGGTGGCTCTACTAACCCACTGTATATACTATTTCCCCCAGGACTTTTGATATTACTAACCCAAGATGTGTTCCAATTTTCTTGGGAAGGAGGGTGTGTCTCTACTAACCCATAGATAATGTGTTCTGTTGTCTCTACTAACCCATAGATAATATGCTGGAGGGTGTGTCTCTACTAACCCATAGATAATATGTCACCTGGAGGGTGTGTCTCTACTAACCCATAGATAATATGTCACCTGGAGGTGTGTCTCTACTAACCCATAGATAATATGTCAACTGGAGGGTGTGTCTCTACTAACCCATAGATAATATGTAAACTGGAGGTGTGTCTCTACTAACCCATAGATAATATGTCAACTGGAGGGTGTGTCTCTACTAACCCATAGATAATATGTCAACTGGAGGGTGTGTCTCTACTAACCCATAGATAATATGTAACTGGAGGGTGTGTCTCTACTAACCCATAGATAATATGTCAACTGGAGGGTGTGTCTCTACTAACCCATAGATAATATGTCAACTGGAGGGTGTGTCTCTACTAACCCATAGATAATATGTCAACTGGAGGGTGTGTCTCTACTAACCCATAGATAATATGTCAACTGGAGGGTGTGTCTCTACTAACCCATAGATAATATGTCAACTGGAGGGTGTGTCTCTACTAACCCATAGATAATATGTCAACTGGAGGGTGTGTCTCTACTAACCCATAGATAATATGTCAACTGGAGGGTGTGTCTACTAACCCATAGATAGTAGGTAAACTGGAGGGTGTGTCTCTACTAACCCATAGATAGTAGGTAAACTGGAGGGTGTGTCTCTACTAACCCATAGATAATATGTAAATTTAAGGGTGTGTCTCTACTAACCCATAGATAATATGTACATTTAAGGGTGTGTCTCTACTAACCCATAGATAATATGTACATTTAAGGGTGTGTCTCTACTAACCCATAGATAATATGTCAACTGGAGGGTGTGTCTCTACTAACCCATAGATAATATGTCAACTGGAGGGTGTGTCTACTAACCCATAGATAATATGTAAACTGGAGGGCAAAGATGGCGATGCCCTCATTGTCGAAGGAGCCCGCCACGGAGCGGGAGATGTAACCGGGGACAATAGCGATGAAGCACGCCGCCAGAAGCCCTGCCCCCTGGTTCCAGAGCTCGCGGGTCAGCAGGAAGGTGGAGATGGACGTGAGGCCGCTGAAGACGGGCGCCAGGAACACACACACGTCTCTGATGTGCACCGTGATGTGGAGCAGGTTTAGAACATAGTGGATGAGACCAGCTGTTACCATCAGACCTGGGTAAACCTGGAGAGAGAGAGAGAGAGACCAGCTGTTACCATCAGACCTGGGTAAACCTGGAGAGAGACCAGCTGTTACCATCAGACCTGGGTAAACCTGGAGAGAGAGACCAGCTGTTACCATCAGACCCGGGTAAACCTGGAGAGAGAGAGACCAGCTGTTACCATCAGACCTGGGTAAACCTGGAGAGAGAGAGACCAGCTGTTACCATCAGACCTGGGTAAACCTGGAGAGAGAGAGAGAGAGAGACCAGCTGTTACCATCAGACCTGGGTAAACCTGGAGAGAGAGAGAGAGAGAGAGAGAGAGAGAGAGAGAGAGAGACCAGCTGTTACCATCAGACCTGGGTAAACCTGGAGAGAGAGACCAGCTGTTACCATCAGACCTGGGTAAACCTGGAGAGAGAGAGACCAGCTGTTACCACCAGACCTGGGTAAACCTGGAGAGAGAGACCAGCTGTTACCATCAGACCTGGGCAAACCTGGAGAGAGAGACCAGCTGTTACCATCAGACCTGGGTAAACCTGGAGAGAGAGAGAGAGAGAGAGAGACCAGCTGTTACCACCAGACCTGGTTAAACCTGGAGAGAGAGAGACCAGCTGTTACCACCAGACCTGGGTAAACCTGGAGAGAGAGAGACCAGCTGTTACCACCAGACCTGGGTAAACCTGGAGAGAGAGAGACCAGCTGTTACCACCAGACCTGGGTAAACCTGGAGAGAGAGAGACCAGCTGTTACCACCAGACCTGGGTAAACCTGGAGAGAGAGAGAGAGAGAGAGACCAGCTGTTACCATCAGACCTGGGTAAACCTGGAGAGAGACCAGCTGTTACCACCAGACCTGGGTAAACCTGGAGAGAGAGAGAGAGACCAGCTGTTACCACCAGACCTGGGTAAACCTGGAGAGAGAAAGACTAGCTGTTACCATCAGACCTGGGTAAACCTGGAGAGAGAGAGAGAGAGAGAGAGAGAGAGAGAGAGAGAGAGAGAGAGAGAGAGAGAGAGAGAGAGAGAGAGAGAGAGAGAGACAGAGAGCTATTTTCCTCTCCTAATCCATCCACTCACCGTGCCCAGTGGGAACCAGGCCAGAGAAACAGAGAGCTATTTTCCTCTCCTAATCCACCACTCACCGTGCCCAGTGGGAACCAGGCCAGAGAAACAGAGAGCTATTTCCCTCTCCTAATCCACCACTCACCGTGCCCAGTGGGAACCAGGCCAGAGAAACAGAGAGCTATTTCCCTCTCCTAATCCACCACTCACCGTGCCCAGTGGGAACCAGGCCAGAGAAACAGAGAGCTATTTTCCTCTCCTAATCCATCCACTCACCGTGCCCAGTGGGAACCAGGCCAGAGAAACAGAGAGCTGTTTTCCTCTCCTAATCCATCCACTCACCGTGCCCAGTGGGAACCAGGCCAGAGAAACAGAGAGCTATTTCCCTCTCCTAATCCACCACTCACCGTGCCCAGTGGGAACCAGGCCAGAGAAACAGAGAGCTATTTCCCTCTCCTAATCCACCACTCACCGTGCCCAGTGGGAACCAGGCCAGAGAAACAGAGAGCTATTTCCCTCTCCTAATCCACCACTCACCGTGCCCAGTGGGAACCAGGCCAGAGAAACAGAGAGCTGTTTCACTCTCCTAATCCACCACTCTCCGTGCCCAGTGGGAACCAGGCCAGAGAAACAGAGAGCTATTTCCCTCTCCTAATCCACCACTCACCGTGCCCAGTGGGAACCAGGCCAGAGAAACAGAGAGCTGTTTTCCTCTCCTAATCCATCCACTCACAATGCATAGTGGGTACAAGGCCCACAATCACAATACACTTGAGTTATTCCACTCACCGTGCCCCCCACTATCCTGCCCAGTGGGTACCAGGCCCTGTCATCGAACCAGTTGAGTTATTCCACTCACCGTGCCCCCCACTATCCTGCCCAGTGGGTACCAGGCCCTGTCATCGAACCAGTTGAGTTATTCCACTCACCGTGCCCCCCACTATCCTGCCCAGTGGGTACCAGGCCCTGTCATCGAACCAGTTGAGTTATTCCACTCACCGTGCCCCCCACTATCCTGCCCAGTGGGTACCAGGCCCTGTCATCGAACCAGTTGAGTTATTCCACTCACCGTGCCCCCACTATCCTGCCCAGTGGGTACCAGGCCCTGTCATCGAACCAGTTGAGTTATTCCACTCACCGTGCCCCCACTATCCTGCCCAGTGGGTACCAGGCCCTGTCATCGAACCAGTTGAGTTATTCCACTCACCGTGCCCCCACTATCCTGCCCAGTGGGTACCAGGCCCTGTCATCGAACCAGTTGAGTTATTCCACTCACCGTGCCCCCCACTATCCTGCCCAGTGGGTACCAGGCCCTGTCATCGAACCAGTTGAGGAAGTCGTAGAAGCCGTTGATGGTCAGATGGTGAGTAGATCTGTAGTTGAACCTGAAACACAGGAGACAGAGACACTACATCACTACACCACTACTACACTGACCCTAACCCACTGTTAGTATGGAAGACATGAACACCACTACTACACCACTACTACACTGACCCTAACCCACTGTTAGTATGGAAGACATCACTACACCACTACTACACTGACCCTAACCCACTGTTAGTATGGAAGACATGAACACACTACACTACTACACTACACCACTACAACACTACACCACTACATCACTACACCACTACTACACTGCAACACTATACCGCTACACTACACTACTACACTACACTACTACACTACACCACTACAACACTACACCACTACAACACTACACCACTACTACACTGCAACACTATACAGCTACACTACACTACTACACTACACTACTACACTACACCACTACACCACCACACCACTACAACACTACACCACTACTACACTGCAACACTATACCGCTACACTACACTACTACACTACACCACTACAACACTATACCGCTACTACACCACTACACTACACTACTACACTACATCACTACACCACTACAACACTATACCGCTACTACACCACTACACTACACTACTACACTACATCACTACACCACTACAACACTATACCGCTACTACACCACTACACTACTACACTACAACACTACACCACTACACCACCACACCATTACTACACTACTCCACCACTACACCACTACTACACTATGAATACACTACACCACTACTACACGACACCACTAATACACTACTAATACACTACACCACTACTACACTATGAATACACTACACCACTACTACACTACACCACTACTACTAATACACTACACCACTACTACACTACGAATACACTACACCACTACTACACTACACCACTACTACACGACACCACTACTACACTACGAATACACTACACCACTACTACACGACACCACTAATACACTACTAATACACTACACCACTACTACACTACTACTACGAATACACTACACCACTACTATACGACACTACTAATACACTACACCACTACTACACTACGAATACACTACACCACTACTACACTACACCACTACTACAAATACACTACACCACAACTACACCACTACTACACGACACCACTACTACACTACGAATACACTACACCACTACTACACGACACCACTAATACACTACTAATACACTACACCACTACTACACTACACCACTACTACGAATACACTACACCACTACTACACCACTACTACTACACCACTACTACACTACGAATACACTACACCACTACTACACTACACCACTACTACTACACCACTACTACACTACGAATACACTACACCACTACTACACGACACCACTAATACACTACTACTACACTACACCACAACTACACTCCCAAAGGTTTCAGACAGAAGGCTGAACTACACTGAATCAACAGTATACTTGATGACTCAACAGTAAGCTTGATGACTCAACAGTATGCTTGATGACTCAACAGTATGCTTGATGACTCAACAGTATGCTTGATGACTCAACAGTATGCTTGATGACTAAACTCTATGCTTGATGACTCAACATCCAGCTGTAAGTATACATGATGACTCAACAATATGCTTGATGACTCAGCAGTATGCTTGATGACTAAACAGTATGCTTGATGACTCAGCAGTATGCTTGATGACTAAACAGTATGCTTGATGACTCAGCAGTATGCTTGATGACTCAGCAGTATGCTTGATGACTCAGCAGTATGCTTGATGACACAACATCCAGCTGTGAGTATGCTTGATGACTCAGCAGTATGTTTGATGACTAAACAGTATGCTTGATGACTCAGCAGTATGCTTGATGACTAAACAGTATGCTTGATGACTCAGCAGTATGCTTGATGACTCAGCAGTATGCTTGATGACTCAGCAGTATGCTTGATGACTCAGCAGTATGCTTGATGACTCAGCAGTACGCTTGATGACACAACATCCAGCTGTGAGTATGCTTGATGACTCAACATTCAGCCATGGATGACTCAGCAGTATGCTTGATGACTCAACATTCAGCCATGGATGACTCAACAGAATACTTGATGACTCAACATCCAACCATGAGTATGCCTGAAGACACAACATCCAGCCTTGAGAATGCATGATGAATCAACAGTATGCCTGATGACTCAACAGTATGCATGATGACTCAACAGTATGCTTGATGACTCAACAGTATGCTTGATGACTCAACAGTATGCATGATGACTCAACAGTATGCTTGATGACTCAAAAGTATGCTTGATGACTCAACATCCAGCTATGAGTATGCTTGATGACTCAACAGTATGCATGATGACTCAACAGTATGCTTGATGACTCAAAAGTATGCTTGATGACTCAACATCCAGCTATGAGTATGCTTGATGACTCAACAGTATGCTTGATGACTCAAAAGTATGCTTGATGACTCAACATCCAGCTATGAGTATACTTGATGACTCAACAGTATGCCTGATGACTCAATAGTACGCCTGATGACTCAACAGTACGCCTGATGACTCAACATTCAGCAATGAGTATGCCTGATGACTCAACAGTATGCCTGATGACTCAACAGTACGCCTGATGACTCAACAGTACGCCTGATGACTCAACAGTATGCCTGATGACTTGAATCGTGTTCAAAATCATAATGAAGTAGTTACAGAACAAACTAACTCAACAAAATACATTTTGTTTTTATACAATTATTTAAAATTGGAAAGCTCAAATATCAACGGTGACAGAAATCCCCACTGAGACGGAAGACACATTTAACAACTATTTGGCCCTAAACAGAGAGTACACAGCAGCAGAATACCTGAACCACTGTGACTGACCCAAACTTAAGGAAATCCTTGACTATGTACAGACTCAGTGAGCATAGCCTTGCTATTGAGAAAGGCCGCCGTAGGCAGACATGGCTATCAAGAGAAGACATGCTATGTGCTCACTGCCCACAAAACGAGGTGGAAAATGAGCTGCACTTCCTAACCTCCTGCCCAATGTATGGCCATAATCGAGATACATATTTCCCTCAGATTACACAGATCCACAAAGAATTCAAAAACAAACCCAATTTTGATAAACTCCCATATCTACTGGGTGAAATTCCACAGTGTGACATCACAGCAGCAAGATTTGTGACCTGTTGCCACGAGAAAAGGACAACCAGTGAAGAACAAACATATTTATGTTCCCTTATGCACATCGTTACAACACTGTATATAGACATAATATGACATTTGTAATGCCTTTATTCTCTTGGAATTTTTGTGCCTGTAATGTTTACTGTTAATTAGTATTTTTATTGTTTATTTCACTTGTGTTTATTATCTACTTCACTTGCTATGGCAACGTTAACATATGTTTCCCATCACAATAAAACCCTTAAATTGAATTGAGAGACGAGGGTATGAGGACAAAGAAAGAGACGAGAGTATGAGAGTGTGAGAAAGAGACGAGAGTATGAGAGTGTGAGAAAGAGAGAGGCGAGCGATAGAGAGAGAGAATAAGAGAATATGAAGAGAGAGACGTAAGTATGAGAGTGTGAGAAAGAGAGGCTAGCGATTGAGAGAGAAAAGGCCATCTGGTAAAGCAGAGTTCACCCTCACAGCTCTATATACGAACAGTCTCTCTCTCTCTCTCTCTCTCCCTCTGGCTCTCTCCCCGTCTCTGTCTCTGTCTGTCTCTGTCTCTCTCTCTCTCTCTCTCTCTCTCCCCCTCTCTCTCTCTCTCTCTCTCTCTCTCTCTCTCTCTCTCTCTCTCTCTCTCTCTCTCTCTCCCCCTCTCTCTCTCTCTCTCTCCCCCTCTCTCCCCCTCTCTCTCTCTCTCTCCCCCTCTCTCTCTCTCTCTCTCTCTCTCCCCCTCTCTCTCTCTCTCCTCTCTCTCTCTCTCTCTCTCTCTCTCTCTCTCTCTCTCTCTCTCTCTCTCTCTCTCTCTCTCTCTCTCTCTCTCTCTCTCTCTCTCTCTCTCTCTCTCTCTCTCTCTCTCTCTCTCTCTCTCTCTCCCCATCTCTCTCTCTCCCCATCTCTCTCTCTCTCTACAGAACAGATGTTATCATCCCAAATAGCACCCTATTCCCTATATAGTGCCCTACTTATAAATCAGGACCAAATAGCACCCTATTCCCTATATAGACAGTCCCAGCCTCAATTAGAGAAAACAGAGCAGCTGGAGGAGTAATTGTTGTGAGAAATGAAAGGCCACTGGGGAAGCAACCCTTCTACTGCAGGGAGGACAGGGAGCAGTGTATCACTCACTAGACTCAACAGGCAGTCTATCTACCAACAATACACTTGGCCCACACTATAGTACATACAGTGCCTTGCGAAAGTATTCGGCCCCTTGAACTTTGCGACCTTTTGCCACATTTCAGGCTTCAAACATAAAGATATAAAACTGTATTTGTTTGTGAAGAATCAACAACAAGTGGGACACAATCATGAAGTGGAACGACATTTATTGGATATTATTCAGCCCCTTTACTTTCAATGCAGCAAACTCTCTCCAGAAGTTCAGTGAGGATCTCTGAATGATCCAATGTTGACCTAAATGACTAATGATGATAAATACAATCCACCTGTGTGTAATCAAGTCTCCGTATAAATGCACCTGCACTGTGATAGTCTCAGAGGTCCGTTAAAAGCGCAGAGAGCATCATGAAGAACAAGGAACACACCAGGCAGGTCCGAGATACTGTTGTGAAGACGTTTAAAGCCGGATTTGGATACAAAAAGATTTCCCAAGCTTTAAACATCCCAAGGAGCACGAATGGATTAATAGTGGATGGATAATGGATTAATAGTGAATGGATAATGGATTAATAGTGGATGGATAATGGATGGATAGTGGAGTGACAGTGGAGGTATAATGGAGGGATAACACACACACAAACAAACACACAAGTTATTGACTGACCCACCAACACCGAGGATGAATTGTTCATGACCTCAGCCAGGCCAGAGACCAGCTGCATCAGGTTATTTTACATGTCTGACTAGAACACTAACCCACCAACATGTCTGACTAGAACACTAACCCACCAACATGTCTGTCTGGAACACTAACCCACCAACATGTTGTCTGTCTGGAACACTAACCCACCAACATGTCTGTCTGGAACACTAACCCACCAACATGTCTGACTGGAACACTAACCCACCAACATGTCTGACTAGAACACTAACCCACCAACATGTCTGTCTGGAACACTAACCCACCACCATGTCTGACTAGAACACTAACCCACCAACATGTCTGTCTGGAACACTAACCCACCAACATGTCTGTCTGGAACACTAACCCACCAACATGTCTGTCTGGAACACTAACCCACCAACATGTCTGACTAGAACACTAACCCACCAACATGTCTGACTAGAACACTAACCCACCAACATGTCTGTCTGGAACACTAACCCACCAACATGTCTGTCTGGAACACTAACCCACCAACATGTCTGACTGGAACACTAACCCACCAACATGTCTGACTAGAACACTAACCCACCAACATGTCTGTCTGGAACACTAACCCACCAACATGTCTGTCTGGAACACTAACCCACCAACATGTTGTCTGACTGGAACACTAACCCACCACCATGTCTGACTAGAACACTAACCCACCAACATGTCTGTCTGTCTGGAACACTAACCCACCAACATGTCTGACTAGAACACTAACCCACCAACATGTCTGTCTGGAACACTAACCCACCAACATGTCTGTCTGGAACACTAACCCACCAACATGTCTGACTAGAACACTAACCCACCAACATGTCTGACTAGAACACTAACCCACCAACATGTCTGACTAGAACACTAACCCACCAACATGTCTGTCTGGAACACTAACCCACCACCATGTCTGACTAGAACACTATCCCACCAACATGTCTGACTGGAACACTAACCCACCAACATGTCTGACTAGAACACTAACCCACCAACATGTCTGTCTGGAACACTAACCCACCACCATGTCTGACTAGAACACTAACCCACCAACATGTCTGACTGGAACACTAACCCACCAACATGTCTGTCTGGAACACTAACCCACCACCATGTCTGACTAGAACACTATCCCACCAACATGTCTGACTGGAACACTAACCCACCAACATGTCTGACTAGAACACTAACCCACCAACATGTCTGTCTGGAACACTAACCCACCACCATGTCTGACTAGAACACTAACCCACCAACATGTCTGACTGGAACACTAACCCACCAACATGTCTGACTAGAACACTAACCCACCAACATGTCTGTCTGGAACACTAACCCACCAACATGTCTGACTGGAACACTAACCCACCAACATGTTGTCTGACTAGAACACTAACCCACCAACATGTCTGTCTGGAACACTAACCCACCAACATGTCTGACTGGAACACTAACCCACCAACATGTCTGACTGGAACACTAACCCACCAACATGTCTGACTAGAACACTAACCCACCAACATGTCTGACTGGAACACTAACCCACCAACATGTCTGACTAGAACACTAACCCACCAACATGTCTGTCTGGAACACTATCCCACCACCATGTTGTCTGACTAGAACACTAACCCACCAACATGTCTGACTAGAACACTAACCCACCAACATGTCTGACTAGAACACTAACCCACCAACATGTCTGACTAGAACACTAACCCACCAACATGTCTGTCTGGAACACTAACCCACCAACATGTCTGTCTGGAACACTAACCCACCAACATGTCTGTCTGGAACACTAACCCACCAACATGTCTGTCTGGAACACTAACCCACCAACATGTCTGACTAGAACACTAACCCACCAACATGTCTGTCTGGAACACTAACCCACCAACATGTTGTCTGACTGGAACACTAACCCACCAACATGTCTGTCTGGAACACTAACCCACCAACATGTTGTCTGACTAGAACACTAACCCACCAACATGTCTGTCTGGAACACTAACCCACCAACATGTCTGACTAGAACACTAACCCACCAACATGTCTGTCTGGAACACTAACCCACCAACATGTCTGTCTGGAACACTAACCCACCAACATGTCTGTCTGGAACACTAACCCACCACCATGTTGTCTGCCTGGAACACTAACCCACCAACATGTCTGTCTGGAACACTAACCCACCAACATGTCTGACTAGAACACTAACCCACCAACATGTCTGTCTGGAACACTAACTCACCAACATGTCTGACTAGAACACTAACCCACCAACATGTTGTCTGACTGGAACACTAACCCACCAACATGTCTGACTGGAACACTAACCCACCAACATGTCTGTCTGGAACACTAACCCACCACCATGTCTGACTAGAACACTAACCCACCAACATGTCTGTCTGGAACACTAACCCACCAACATGTCTGACTAGAACACTAACCCACCAACATGTCTGTCTGGAACACTAACCCACCAACATGTCTGTCTGGAACACTAACCCACCACCATGTTGTCTGCCTGGAACACTAACCCACCAACATGTCTGTCTGGAACACTAACCCACCAACATGTCTGACTAGAACACTAACCCACCAACATGTCTGTCTGGAACACTAACCCACCAACATGTCTGACTAGAACACTAACCCACCAACATGTCTGTCTGGAACACTAACCCACCAACATGTCTGACTAGAACACTAACCCACCAACATGTCTGTCTGGAACACTAACCCACCAACATGTCTGTCTGGAACACTAACCCACCAACATGTAACCCACCAACATGTCTGGAACACTAACCCACCAACATGTCTGACTAGAACACTAACCCACCAACATGTCTGACTAGAACACTAACCCACCAACATGTCTGTCTGGAACACTAACCCACCAACATGTCTGTCTGGAACACTAACCCACCAACATGTCTGACTGGAACACTAACCCACCAACATGTCTGACTAGAACACTAACCCACCAACATGTCTGTCTGGAACACTAACCCACCAACATGTCTGTCTGGAACACTAACCCACCAACATGTTGTCTGACTGGAACACTAACCCACCACCATGTCTGACTAGAACACTAACCCACCAACATGTCTGTCTGTCTGGAACACTAACCCACCAACATGTCTGACTAGAACACTAACCCACCAACATGTCTGTCTGGAACACTAACCCACCAACATGTCTGTCTGGAACACTAACCCACCAACATGTCTGACTAGAACACTAACCCACCAACATGTCTGACTAGAACACTAACCCACCAACATGTCTGACTAGAACACTAACCCACCAACATGTCTGTCTGGAACACTAACCCACCACCATGTCTGACTAGAACACTATCCCACCAACATGTCTGACTGGAACACTAACCCACCAACATGTCTGACTAGAACACTAACCCACCAACATGTCTGTCTGGAACCCACCACCATGTCTGACTGGAACACTAACCCACCAACATGTCTGACTGAACACTAACCCACCAACATGTCTGACTGGAACACTAACCCACCAACATGTCTGACTGGAACACTAACCCACCAACATGTCTGACTGGAACACTAACCCACCAACATGTCTGACTAGAACACTAACCCACCAACATGTCTGTCTGGAACACTAACCCACCACCATGTCTGACTAGAACACTAACCCACCAACATGTCTGACTGGAACACTAACCCACCACCATGTCTGACTAGAACACTATCCCACCAACATGTCTGACTGGAACACTAACCCACCAACATGTCTGACTAGAACACTAACCCACCAACATGTCTGTCTGGAACACTAACCCACCACCATGTCTGACTAGAACACTAACCCACCAACATGTCTGACTGGAACACTAACCCACCACCATGTCTGACTAGAACACTAACCCACCAACATGTCTGACTGGAACACTAACCCACCAACATGTCTGACTAGAACACTAACCCACCAACATGTCTGTCTGGAACACTAACCCACCACCATGTCTGACTGGAACACTAACCCACCAACATGTCTGACTGGAACACTAACCCACCAACATGTCTGACTAGAACACTAACCCACCAACATGTCTGTCTGGAACACTAACCCACCAACATGTCTGACTGGAACACTAACCCACCAACATGTTGTCTGACTAGAACACTAACCCACCAACATGTCTGTCTGGAACACTAACCCACCAACATGTCTGACTGGAACACTAACCCACCAACATGTCTGACTGGAACACTAACCCACCAACATGTCTGACTAGAACACTAACCCACCAACATGTCTGACTGGAACACTAACCCACCAACATGTCTGACTAGAACACTAACCCACCAACATGTCTGACTGGAACACTAACCCACCAACATGTCTGACTAGAACACTAACCCACCAACATGTCTGTCTGGAACACTATCCCACCACCATGTTGTCTGACTAGAACACTAACCCACCAACATGTCTGACTAGAACACTAACCCACCAACATGTCTGACTAGAACACTAACCCACCAACATGTCTGACTAGAACACTAACCCACCAACATGTCTGTCTGGAACACTAACCCACCAACATGTCTGTCTGGAACACTAACCCACCAACATGTCTGTCTGGAACACTAACCCACCAACATGTCTGTCTGGAACACTAACCCACCAACATGTCTGACTAGAACACTAACCCACCAACATGTCTGTCTGGAACACTAACCCACCAACATGTTGTCTGACTGGAACACTAACCCACCAACATGTCTGTCTGGAACACTAACCCACCAACATGTTGTCTGACTAGAACACTAACCCACCAACATGTCTGTCTGGAACACTAACCCACCAACATGTCTGACTAGAACACTAACCCACCAACATGTCTGTCTGGAACACTAACCCACCAACATGTCTGTCTGGAACACTAACCCACCAACATGTCTGTCTGGAACACTAACCCACCACCATGTTGTCTGCCTGGAACACTAACCCACCAACATGTCTGTCTGGAACACTAACCCACCAACATGTCTGACTAGAACACTAACCCACCAACATGTCTGTCTGGAACACTAACTCACCAACATGTCTGACTAGAACACTAACCCACCAACATGTTGTCTGACTGGAACACTAACCCACCAACATGTTGTCTGACTGGAACACTAACCCACCAACATGTCTGTCTGGAACACTAACCCACCACCATGTCTGACTAGAACACTAACCCACCAACATGTCTGTCTGGAACACTAACCCACCAACATGTCTGACTAGAACACTAACCCACCAACATGTCTGTCTGGAACACTAACCCACCAACATGTCTGTCTGGAACACTAACCCACCACCATGTTGTCTGCCTGGAACACTAACCCACCAACATGTCTATCTGGAACACTAACCCACGAACATGTCTGACTAGAACACTAACCCACCAACATGTCTGTCTGGAACACTAACCCACCAACATGTCTGACTAGAACACTAACCCACCAACATGTTGTCTGACTGGAACACTAACCCACCAACATGTCTGTCTGGAACACTAACCCACCAACATGTCTGCCTGGAACACTAACCCACCAACATGTCTGCCTGGAACACTAACCCACCAACATGTCTGCCTGGAACACTAACCCACCAACATGTCTGCCTGGAACACTAACCCACCAACATGTCTGCCTGGAACACTAACCCACCACCATGTCTGACTAGAACACTAACCCACCACCATGTCTGACTAGAACACTAACCCACCACCATGTCTGACTAGAACACTAACCCACCAACATGTTGTCTGACTGGAACACTAACCCACCACCATGTCTGACTGGAACACTAACCCACCACCATGTCTGACTAGAACACTAACCCACCACCATGTCTGACTAGAACACTAACCCACCACCATGTCTGACTAGAACACTAACCCACCAACATGTCTGACTAGAACACTAACCCACCACCATGTCTGACTAGAACACTAACCCACCACCATGTCTGACTAGAACACTAACCCACCAACATGTCTGACTAGAACACTAACCCACCAACATGTTGTCTGACTGGAACACTAACCCACCACCATGTCTGACTAGAACACTAACCCACCACCATGTCTGACTAGAACACTAACCCACCACCATGTCTGACTAGAACACTAACCCACCAATATGTCTGACTAGAACACTAACCCACCACCATGTCTGACTAGAACACTAACCCACCACCATGTCTGACTAGAACACTAACCCACCAACATGTTGTCTGACTGGAACACTAACCCACCACCATGTCTGACTAGAACACTAACCCACCACCATGTCTGACTAGAACACTAACCCACCACCATGTCTGACTAGAACACTAACCCACCAACATGTCTGACTAGAACACTAACCCACCACCATGTTGTCTGACTAGAACACTAACCCACCACCATGTCTGACTAGAACACTAACCCACCAACATGTCTGACTGGAACACTAACCCACCAACATGCCTATTTGGTACGCCCCCATGGGCTCTCAAAATCAGGCTCGACTTATTCTGCTTCTCTCGCCTCGTGTCTGGACTTTTCCTGAGTCTGCAACAACAAAACGCTCCAGTTGTCTTCGCTATAATTAAAACCACAGCCCCCCCCCCCCTCCCTGCTGCCCTGCCAAGAGCCACCGCTGTCTGGGTATTAAGAGGTTCCGTTCAGATGTCCTCTCTGAAGGAACATGAGGACCTGGGTCCTACATGTCTTCAGTAAAGAGCATCACAGACACCAGAAACAGGGAAACGGTGATGCTCGTCCACTATGTATCCTCTCTGTCTGTTAGTCAGTCAGCAGGCAACACCAGAGGATCTCAGGTGTAATACAGGTATAATACAGGTGTGATACAGGTATAATACAGGTGTGATACAGGTGTGATACAGGTATAATACAGGTGTGATACAGGTATAATACAGGTGTAATACAGGTGTAATACAGGTATAATACAGGTATAATACAGGTGTGATACAGGTGTAATGCAGGTATAATACAGGTGTGATACAGGTGTAATACAGGTGTGATACAGGTATAATACAGGTATAATACAGGTATAATACAGGTATAATACAGGTGTGATACAGGTGTAATGCAGGTATAATACAGGTATAATACAGGTGTGATACAGGTGTAATACAGGTGTGATACAGGCATAATACAGGTGTAATACAGGTGTATCAGAACAGGGTCTGGAGAGAACATAATTAGTATTTGTCTTTCCTCTAGTCCTGGATGTCATAAGGTGAATGCACCAATTTGTAAGTCGCTCTGGATAAGAGCGTCTGCTAAAGGACTTAAATGTAAATGTAAATAATGCACGTATAATACAGGTGTGATGCAGGTGTAATACAGGTGTAATACAGGTGTAATACAGGTGTGATACAGGTGTAATGCAGGTATAATACAGGTGTAATGCAGGTATAATACAGGTGTGATACAGGTGTACATTTCCGGTTCCGGTTGGAGCGAGTGGTCGCATCTGCACGTCGCTCCAACGGGTAGTATAACTTTTTCATTATATTTCATTATATCACAACGGTTTGATTTGTCTTATCTTAGCAATTTCTTCTCAGCTAGCTACATAGCCGTCTTTGTATCAAAAGATAATTGCGTAATTATCGTATTTCGCCGTCCTAACGTAGTCTTCACTAGTCTTCACTAGCCAGCTAGCTAACGTCCACTGATTAGCTGCACTGGAGAAACTGTTACACTCAACTGAACGACTTGATTAGTTTAGTGTCAGCTAGCTACATAGCTGTCTTTGCTGTCTTCGTATCATCGTATCATCGTATCCAAGATAATTGTGTTGTTTAGGTTTAGAGTGTGTAGTCTTAGAGTGATTATCTTAATTTACCGAGGTTAGCTAGCCAGCTATTTGTCGTCCTTAACGTAGGTGACTCTGCTAGCTAGCCAACAGCTAGCCAACGCTAGCCAACGTCTTCTGTATAGAACTCAACTACCCGGTCGCATTCACAGGTTGTATCACATTTTCACTTCATTTTCATTACAGTACAACGGTTTGATTTGTTTGATCGTAGCTAGCTACTTAGCTAGCTACATAGCCGTCTTTGTATCAAAGATAATTGTGTAGTCTAGAGCGATTTTCTAGGTTCGCTAGCCATCTATTGTCGTTCTTTTAACGCAACGTAACGTAAACAACACTGCTAGCTAGCCTGCTAGCCCCGAATAGCAACACTGCAGAAACTATTACACTCAACGGAACGACTTGATTAGTGTAGTGTCAACAACGCACCCACTGCCAGCTGGCCTACTTCAGCAGTACTGTATCATTTTAATCATTTTAGTCAATAAGATTCTTGCTACGTAGCTTAACTTTCTGAACATTCGAGACGTGTAGTCCACTTGTCATTCCAATCTCCTTTGCATTAGCGTAGCCTCTTCTGTAGCCTGTCAACTATGTGTCGGTTTATCCCTGTTCTCTCCTCTCTGCACAGACCATACAAACGCTCCTCACCGCGTGGCCGCGGCCACCCTACTCTGGTGGTCCCAGCGCGCACGACCCACGTGGAGTTCCAGGTCTCCGGTAGCCTCTGGAACTGCCAATCTGCGGTCAACAAGGCAGAGTTCATCTCAGCCCATGCCTCCCTCCAGTCCCTCGACTTCTTGGCCCTGACGGAAACATGGATCACCACAGACAACACTGCTACTCCTACTGCTCTCTCTTCGTCCGCCCACGTGTTCTCGCACACCCCGAGAGCGTCTGGTCAGCGGGGTGGTGGCACCGGGATCCTCATCTCTCCCAAGTGGTCATTCTCTCTTTCTCCCCTTACCCATCTGTCTATCGCCTCCTTTGAATTCCATGCTGTCACAGTTACTAGCCCTTTCAAGCTTAACATCCTTATCATTTATCGCCCTCCAGGTTCCCTCGGAGAGTTCATCAATGAGCTTGATGCCTTGATAAGCTCCTTTCCTGAGGACGGCTCACCTCTCACAGTTCTGGGCGACTTTAACCTCCCCACGTCTACCTTTGACTCTTTCCTCTCTGCCTCCTTCTTTCCACTCCTCTCCTCTTTTGACCTCACCCTCTCACCTTCCCCCTACTCACAAGGCAGGCAATACGCTCGACCTCATCTTTACTAGATGCTGTTCTTCCACTAACCTCATTGCAACTCCTCCAAGTCTCCGACCACTGCCTTGTATCCTTTTCCCTCTCGCTCTCATCCAACACCTCCCACACTGCCCCTACTCGGATGGTATCGCGCCGTCCCAACCTTCGCTCTCTCTCCCCGCTACTCTCTCCTCTTCCATCCTATCATCTCTTCCCTCCGCTCAAACCTTCTCCCACCTATCTCCTGATTCTGCCTCCTCAACCCTCCTCTCCTCCCTCTCTGCATCCCTTGACTCTCTATGTCCCCTATCCTCCAGGCCGGCTCGGTCCTCCCCTCCCGCTCCGTGGCTCGATGACTCATTGCGAGCTCACAGAACAGGGCTCCGGGCAGCCGAGCGGAAATGGAGGAAAACTCGCCTCCTGCGGACCTGGCATCCTTTCACTCCCTCCTCTCTACATTTTCCTCCTCTGTCTCTGCTGCTAAAGCCACTTTCTACCACGCTAAATTCCAAGCTTCTGCCTCTAACCCTAGGAAGCTCTTTGCCACCTTCTCCTCCCTCCTGAATCCTCCGCCCCCTCCCCCTCCTCCCTCTCTGCAGATGACTTCGTCAACCATTTTGAAAAGAAGGTCGACGACATCCGATCCTCGTTGCTAAGTCAAACGACACCGCTGGTTCTGCTCACACTGCCCTACCCTATGCTCTGACCTCTTTCTCCCTCTCTCTCCAGATGAAATCTCGCGTCTTGTGACGGCCGGCCGCCCAACAACCTGCCCGCTTGACCCTATCCCCTCCTCTCTTCTCCAGACCATTTCCGGAGACCTTCTCCCTTACCTCACCTCGCTCATCAACTCATCCCTGACCGTTGGCTACGTCCCTTCCGTCTTCAAGAGAGCGAGAGTTGCACCCTTCTGAAAAACCTACACTCGATCCCTCCGATGTCAACAATTACAGACCAGTATCCCTTCTTTCTTTTCTCTCCAAAACTCTTGAACGTGCCGTCCTTGGCCAGCTCTCCCGCTATCTCTCTCTGAATGACCTTCTTGATCCAAATCAGTCAGGTTTCAAGACTAGTCATTCAACTGAGACTGCTCTCCTCTGTATCACCGAGGCGCTCCGCACTGCTAAAGCTAACTCTCTCTCCTCTGCTCTCATCCTTCTAGATCTATCGGCTGCCTTCGATACTGTGAACCATCAGATCCTCCTCTCCACCCTCTCCGAGTTGGGCATCTCCGGCGCGGCCCACGCTTGGATTGCGTCCTACCTGACAGGTCGCTCCTACCAGGTGGCGTGGCGAGAATCTGTCTCCTCACCACGCGCTCTCACCACTGGTGTCCCCCAGGGCTCTGTTCTTGGCCCTCTCCTATTCTCGCTATACACCAAGTCACTTGGCTCTGTCATAACCTCACATGGTCTCTCTTATCATTGCTATGCAGACGACACACAATTAATCTTCTCCTTTCCCCCTTCTGATGACCAGGTGGCGAACCGCATCTCTGCATGTCTGGCAGACATATCAGTGTGGATGACGGATCACCACCTCAAGCTGAACCTCGGCAAGACGGAGCTGCTCTTCCTCCCGGGGAAGGACTGCCCGTTCCATGATCTCGCCATCACGGTTGACAACTCCACTGTGTCCTCCTCCCAGAGCGCCAAGAACCTTGGCGTGATCCTGGACAACACCCTGTCGTTCTCAACTAACATCAAGGCGGTGGCCCGTTCCTGTAGGTTCATGCTCTACAACATCCGCAGAGTACGACCCTGCCTCACACAGGAAGCGGCGCAGGTCCTAATCCAGGCACTTGTCATCTCCCGTCTGGATTACTGCAACTCGCTGTTGGCTGGGCTCCTGCCTGTGCCATTAAACCCCTTCAACTCATCCAGAACGCCGCAGCCCGTCTGGTGTTCAACCTTCCCAAGTTCTCTCACGTCACCCCGCTCCTCCGTTCTCTCCACTGGCTTCCAGTTGAAGCTCGCATCCGCTACAAGACCATGGTGCTTGCCTACGGAGCTGTGAGGGGAACGGCACCTCAGTACCTCCAGGCTCTGATCAGGCCCTACACCCAAACAAGGGCACTGCGTTCATCCACCTCTGGCCTGCTCGCCTCCCTACCACTGAGGAAGTACAGCTCCCGCTCAGCCCAGTCAAAACTGTTCGCTGCCCTGGCCCCCCAATGGTGGAACAAACTCCCTCACGACGCCAGGACAGCGGAGTCAATCACCACCTTCCGGAGACACCTGAAACCCCACCTCTTTAAGGAATACCTAGGATAGGTTAAGTAATCCCTCTCACCCCACCCCCCCTAAGTTTTAGATGCACTATTGTTAAGTGACTGTCCCACTGGATGTCATAAGGTGAATGCACCAATTTGTAAGTCGCTCTGGATAAGAGCGTCTGCTAAATGACTTAAATGTAAATGTAAATGTAGGTGTGATACAGGTGTGATACAGGTGTGATACAGGTGTAATGCAGGTATAATACAGGTGTAATGCAGGTGTAATACAGGTATAATACAGGTGTGATACAGGTGTAATGCAGGTATAATACAGGTATAATGCAGGTGTGATGCAGGTGTAATACAGGTGTAATGAAGGTGTAATACAGGTGTAATGCAGGTATAATACAGGTATAATGCAGGTGTGATGCAGGTGTAATACAGGTGTGATACAGGTGTAATGCAGGTATAATACAGGTATAATGCAGGTGTGATGCAGGTGTAATACAGGTGTAATGCAGGTGTAATGCAGGTGTAATGCAGGTGTAATGCAGGTGTAATGCAGGTGTAATACAGGTGTAATACAGGTGTGATACAGGTGTGATACAGGTGTGATACAGGTGTAATGAAGGTGTAATACAGGTGTAATACAGGTGTAATACAGGTGTAATGAAGGTGTAATGAAGGTGTAATACAGGTGTAATACAGGTGTAATACAGGTGTAATACAGGTGTAATACAGGTGTAATACAGGTGTAATGAAGGTGTAATACAGGTGTAATACAGGTGTAATACAGGTGTAATGAAGGTGTAATACAGGTGTAATACAGGTGTAATGCAGGTGTAATACAGGTGTAATACAGGTGTGATACAGGTGTAATGAAGGTGTAATGAAGGTGTAATACAGGTGTAATGAAGGTGTAATACAGGTGTAATGAAGGTGTAATACAGGTGTAATACAGGTGTAATGAAGGTGTAATACAGGTGTAATACAGGTGTAATACAGGTGTAATGCAGGTGTAATGCAGGTGTAATACAGGTGTGATACAGGTGTGATACAGGTGTAATACAGGTGTAATGCAGATGTGATACATGTGTAATGCAGATGTAATACAGGTATAATACAGATGTGATACAGGTATAATACGGGTGTAATACAGGTGTAATACAGGTGTATCAGAACAGGGTCTGGAGAGAACATAATTAGTATTTGTCTTTCCTCTAGTCTTGATCTTAACTGCATCAAACAGTTGACATGAAACAATGTTAATTCCATAGTGTCATTATACAACAACAACATCACTGTCAACAGATGATACAATACTGGCTTTAGCTGGGCAATAGCCTCTCAGACCTTCTCCTGTCATACTGTCTCCTCCCAGACTGTCTCCTCTCAGACTGTCTCCTGTCATACTGTCTCCTGTCATACTGTCTCCTCTCAGACTGTCTCCTTTCACACTGTCTCCTCGGATACTGTCTCCTTTCACACGGTCTCCTCGGATACTGTCTCCTCGGATACTGTCTCCTTTCACACTGTCTCCTCAGATACTGTCTCCTCGGATACTGTCTCCTCGGATACTGTCTCCTCGGATACTGTCTCCTCAGATACTGTCTCCTCAGATACTGTCTCCTCTCACACTGTCTCCTCTCACACTGTCTCCTCTCACACTGTCTCCTCTCACACTGTCTCCTCTCAGAGGAGAAGGAGGCATTGGTCTGACTGACGATTTCCTAGTTCTCCACAACAGGTTCTACAGTTAGAAAATCCGTTCAGTCTCATCAAATAGGCACAATTCCTATCGTAATGCCAATAGTCATAGACTAAATTCATTATTCTCCTCTCACTAACAGACTGTTTCCCCACTCGTCTTGAAGCAATAGTCAGAGTTGTCAATCTCCATGTAATACAGAGTCCTACAGACTTCAGTGACTCCCAAATGGCACCCTAATTCCCCATGTAGTGCACTACGGTAGTTGTCAGTTATTTGATTTATAGCCTATAGACATCGTCATGTTATACAAGTCAAAAATGCCTATGGCCGAATAGTCAATTATTAGTCTATCCTGGAATAAACCGCTAACTGTAAACGTCTAGTTGTTATGTAAGATCCGGCCAAACAGTTGGATAATAAATGAGGAAATGCATATAGATAGGATAGGTCGGCTATAGGCTACTCTTCAGGCTGCTGCTTCTTGTTTCCGTGTTCAATCCGCTGTGTCACTCACACCGCACCATTGTCCTCTTTATGAAGACGCGCGCTCTGCTCCGGATCCGACATGCACACAATTACTGTTACAATGTATCGTCACTCTGGAACTACTACAAAGGATACGTGGCTGAGTTTATACAAAATGTTGCGCTGCTCTGTCTGCTGTGTTGCCAAACATGAAATCAGAGCTAGATCAGATAGAGCAGCATATATTTCCAGTAGCGCGGTAGTTGTCTACATTCTCCATTATCGATGTGAATGATCGTGTTACTGTTTTACTCACCAAGGGTCAAACTCGTGGATGATGCTCTCAAATCGGATGACAGCGAAGAGCCTGGCACTGAAACCAGCCAGCCAGGCCAGAAACAGGATGGTAAACGAAAGTAAGGACTGCCACCCTGCCGGCTGAGCTATCCCGGTGGAGAGAGCCCCCGTAGGACTACTACCGACGGTCCCCGCTGGACTGGTCCGTCCATTCCCAGAGAGAGAAGCTCCGATATTCGCAGCGGAAGCTTTATGCTTGCTATCGGAAACAGAGTGATGTTCCGCCATATTCTACGCCAGACCCCGGTTGTAGGCAGATCTGATAGGAACGAGAGAAATCCCCCTCCTGCTGCCACGCTCCACTGTCGAAGACCCTCGCACCCTATCTGCACCTCTCGTTTCACTTCCAATGACCTACGGTGCACCAGAACCCTATCCTTGGTATAACCGGACCGCTAATTCAAACCAAGTTCCCCCGATGGAGTCACATAGCAGCCGGGGTTGCAGTACCGCAGTAGCGCACGCGAACCGACGAGCTGCTCCTCCTTGGAAGTTGATGTCAGGGCGGGCGCACGGTGGACAGCAGGACCAGGAAGAGAGCTCAGCCTCTCACAACCAGACGGGTACGACTGGGCAGGTCCACGGCGCTGTCATAACACCAATCACAAGAGAGAGTGTACAGACTGACAGGGACAGTAACCAATGGGATGGGATTCACACCGGATAGTCGTAGCACGGTTGAGGAGTATAGCGCACTAGCAAGTCCACCAATCATATGCCTAGGATATAATATCAGACTGAAAAGATAGCCAATCCGCGATCAACAGCGCGGGGTCGGTTTCACGGAAGAAGCCAATAAAATAAATGAAATCCGCCAAACATGCCTGCCACGAGAGCGTATACCACAGCAGCGTCAACCGGGTGAATAAGTACAGTAGGATCAGTAGGATACAGTAGGACCTGGCGACAAACAGCTGCCTCCCAGTGCCCACATACCAGCGGTATAATGCTCAGGCTGTCCACCGTTCTCCTTCCATTCAAAACAATCCTCCTGCTGAGAATGACGCAAACAGGAAGTCACCACAGCACGTCGGGAATAGATTTATCACACTAATAACAGACACACAGGGTGAATTAGACCTGTTATTGTCACGTGGCTTTATTCTGTTGTATTATTTGATGTTGTGTTTTTCATCTATTCTCACGGTGACGTCAGTCAGCAGCTACAATAAAACAGAGTACAGGATTAGACTCTTACCCATACAGGACTAGTTTATCAGGACTAGGTTATTACCCATACAGGACTAGTTTATCAGGACTAGGTTATTACCCATACAGGACTAGTTTATCAGGACTAGACTATTACCCATACAGGACTAGTTTATCAGGACTAGGTTATTACCCATACAGGACTAGTTTATCAGGATTAGACTATTACCCATACAGGACTAGTTTATCAGGACTAGACTATTACCCATACAGGACTAGTTTATCAGGACTAGACTAATACCCATACAGGACTAGTTTATCAGGACTAGACTATTACCCATACAGGACTAGTTTATCAGGACTAGACTATTACCCATACAGGACTAGTTTATCAGGACTAGACTATTACCCATACAGGACTAGTTTATCAGGACTAGACTCTTACCCATACAGGACTAGTTTATCAGGACTAGACTATTACCCATACAGGACTAGTTTATCAGGACTAGACTATTACCCATACAGGACTAGTTTATCAGGATTAGACTCTTACCCATACAGGACTAGTTTATCAGGACTAGGTTATTACCCATACAGGACTAGTTTATCAGGACTAGGTTATTACCCATACAGGACTAGTTTATCTGGACTAGTGTATCAGACTAGTTTATCAGGACTAGGTTATTACCCATACAGGACTAGTTTATCAGGACTAGGATATTACCCATACAGGACTAGTTTATCAGGACTAGGTTATTACCCATACAGGACTAGTTTATCAGGACTAGGTTATTACCCATACAGGACTAGTTTATCAGGACTAGACTATTACCCATACAGAACTAGTTTATCAGGACTAGGTTATTACCCATACAGGACTAGTTTATCAGGATTAGACTATTACCCATACAGGACTAGTTTATCAGGACTAGACTATTACCCATACAGGACTAGTTTATCAGGACTAGACTAATACCCATACAGGACTAGTTTATCAGGACTAGACTATTACCCATACAGGACTAGTTTATCAGGACTAGACTATTACCCATACAGGACTAGTTTATCAGGACTAGACTATTACCCATACAGGACTAGTTTATCAGGACTAGACTCTTACCCATACAGGACTAGTTTATCAGGACTAGACTATTACCCAT
>NW_025746077.1:77500-162500 GCF_021184085.1 Oncorhynchus gorbuscha
ACAAGAGAGAGAGAGAGAGAGAGAGAGAGAGAGAGAGAGAGGAGGGAGGAGAGAGAGGGGAGGGAGGAGAGAGAGAGGGGGAGGGATGAGAGAGAGAGGAGGGAGGAGAGAGAGGGGAGGGAGGAGAGAGAGAGGGGGAGGGAGGAGAGAGAGAGAGAGAGGAGGGAGAAGAGAGAGGGGAGGGAGGGAGGAGAGAGAGGGGAGGGAGGGAGGAGAGAGAGGGGAGGGGAGAGAGAGAGATGAGGAGAGGAGAAAGAGAGATGGGAGGGAGGAGAGAGAGGGGAGGTGGAGAGAGAGATGAGGAGAGGAGAGAAGAGAGAGAGAGAGGGGAGGGAGGAGAGAGAGAGAGGGGTGGGAGGAAAGAGAGAGGGGGGGGAGAGAGAGAGAGGGGAGGGAGGAGAGAGAGAGGGGTGGGAGGAGAGAGAGAGGGGAGGGAGGAGTGAGAGAATATGAGAGGAGAGGAGAGAGAGATGAGGATAAGAGAGCTGCATAGAGAGAGAGGAGGGAGGAGAGAGGGGGGAGGGATGAGAGAGAGAGGAGGGAGGAGAGAGAGGGGAGGGAGGAGAGACAGAGATGAGGAGAGGAGAGAGAGAGATGAGGGAGGAGAGAGAGAGATGAGGAGAGGAGAGAGAGATGAGGAGAGGAGAGCTGCATACACAAGAGAGAGAGAGAGAGGGGAGGGAGGAGAGAGAGAGATGAGGAGAGGAGACCTGCATACACAAGAGAGAGAGAGGGAGAGAGAGGGGAGGGAGGAGAGAGAGATGAGAAGAGGAGAGAGAGAGGGGAGGGAGAGAGAGAGATGAGGAGAGGAGAGAGATAGGGGGAGGGAGGAGAGAGAGATGAGGAGAGGAGAGAGAGAGACAGGAGGGAGGGAGGAGAGAGAGGGGAGGCAGGAGAGAGAGAGAGGGGAGGGAGGAGAGCGAGAGAGGAGGGAAGAGAGAGAGAAGGGAGGGAGGGAGGGAGGGAGGAGAGAGAGAGAGGAGGGAGGAGAGAGAGAGAGGAGGGAAGAGAGAGAGAAGGGAGGGAGGGAGGGAGGAGAGAGAGAGGAGGGAGGGAGAGAGAGAGGGGAGGGAGGGAGAGAGAGAGAGGAGGGAGGAGAGAGAGAGGGGAGGGAAGAGAGAGAGAAGGGAGGGAGGGAGGAGAGAGAGAGAGGAGGGAGGAGAGAGAGAGGGGAGGGAGGAGAGAGAGAGGAGGGAAGAGAGAGAGAAGGGAGGGAGAAGAGAGAGAGGAGGGAAGAGAGAGAGAGGAGGGAAGAGAGAGAGAAGGGAGGGAGGAGAGAGAGAGGAGGGAAGAGAGAGAGAAGGGAGGAGGAGAGAGAGAGAGGAGGGAGGAGAGTGAGAGAGGAGGGAGAGAGAGAGAGAGAGAGGGGAGGGAGGAGAGAGAGAGAGGAGGGAGAGAGAGAGAGAGGGAGGGAGGGAGAGAGAGGGGAGGGAGGAGAGAGAGAGGGGAGAGAGGAGAGAGAGATGGGAGGGAGGAGAGAGAGAGAGGGGAGAGAGGAGAGAGAGAGAGGAGTGAGGAGAGAGAGAGATGAGGAGAGGAGAGCAGAGCACATCCACTCTCACACGGTCTGCTTTCTATTCAAACACAAATACTGCTCACTACCTGGAACATTAATACAGGTCCACACTGACACAATACCAATGTGTGGCTTTTCTGCAACAATACCTGTCTCTCTCTTTGTCTCTGTCTCTCTCTCTCTTTCTCGCTCTCCCTCTCTCTGTCTCTCCATCATTATCTCTCTCTCTCCCTCCATTGTTATCTCTCTCCATCTCTCTCTCCATCATTATCTCTCTCTCCATCTCTCCCTCCATCATTCTCTCTCTCATCTCTCTCTTTCTCCATCGATATATCTCTCTTCTCTCTCTCTCTCTCTCCATTGTTCTCTCTCCCCCTCTCTCTCTCTCTATTGCACTCTGTCTCCTTCTCTCTCTCCATCATTTTTTCTCTCTCTCTCTGACCAGGAAAACCTCTCCCTATACACTGATTTGAAAAGAAAAGCAAGAGGGAGAGATTGAGGGAGTCTACAGAGTATACATGAAAAAAAGAGAAGCATTTTCCTTCCCGGGGACTCTATTGTATAATTATAACCAGTCGTGTTCAGTAACTGTCTCTATTGTATAATTATAGTCAGTCGTGTTCAGTAACTGCCTCTATTGTATAATTATAATCAGTCGTGTTCAGTAACTGTCTCTATTGTATAATACAAAAAGAGTAGAGGACATTTTTGAGACAAGCTGCAAAATTGTTATTTTTATCCAAAAACGTTCCCAAAAGATGAGAGTTTGAGTTGTGTGTACATTTGTGTGCTGTAGATTGTCAGAGCTTACTGAGGCGAGGCGTAATCATTTCAAGTCAAATTGATAAAGGAAATCCTATTACTCTCCCCACCCTGTCTAGAATGGCTCCAAGCAGGAAAAGAACATAGGGTATGAGTCCCAAATTGCACCCTATTTACCGATAATAAAGTGCCCTACTTTCAACCAGGGCCCATTAAAAGTAGTGCACTATGAAGGGAATAAGCTGCCCTTTGTGACACATTCATAGATTTCCTCCTGAAAAGACTACTGGATAGAATCTTGTTTAAAAACACAGTGAAACCCACACAGTGAAACCCACACAGTGAAACCCACACAGTGAAACCCACTATGTGAAACCCACACAGTGAAACCCACTATGTGAAACCCACTATGTGAAACCCACTATGTAAAACTGACTATGTAAAACCCACTAAGTAAAACTGACTATGTGAAACCCACTATGTGAAACCCACTATGTGAAACCCACTATGTGAAACCCACTATGTGAAACCCACTATGTAAAACTGACTATGTGAAACCCACTATGTGAAACCCACACAGTGAAACCCACTATGTAAAACTGACTATGTGAAACCCACAGTGAAACCCACTATGTGAAACCCACTATGTGAAACCCACACAGTGAAACCCACACAGTGAAACCCACTATGTAAAACCCACACAGTGAAACCCACACAGTGAAACCCACTATGTGAAACCCACTATGTGAAACCCACTATGTGAAACCCACACAGTGAAACCCACTATGTAAAACCCACTATGTGAAACCCACTATGTGAAACCTACTATGTGAAACCCACTATGTAAAACCCACTATGTAAAACTGACTATGTGAAACCCACTATGTGAAACCCACAAAGTGAAACCCACTATGTGAAACCCACTATGTGAAACCCACTATGTAAACTAACTGTGTGAAACCCACTATGTGAAACCCACACAGTAAAACCCACACAGTGAAACCAACTATGTGAAACCCACTATGTGAAACCCACTATGTAAAACTGACATTGTGAAATCCACACAGTGAAACCCACACAGTGAAACCCACACAGTGAAACCCACTATGTAAAACCCACTATGTGAAACCCACACAGTGAAACCCACACAGTAAAACCCACACAGTGAAACCCACACAGTAAAACCCACACAGTAAAACCCACACAGTGAAACTCACACAGTGAAACCCACACAGTGAAACCCACACAGTGAAACCCACACAGTAAAACCCACACAGTGAAACCCACACAGTGAAACCCACACAGTAAAACCCACACAGTGAAACCCACACAGTAAAACCCACACAGTGAAACCCACACAGTAAAACCCACACAGTAAAACCCACACAGTGAAACCCACACAGTGAAACCCACACAGTGAAACCCACACAGTAAAACCCACACAGTGAAACCCACACAGTGAAACCCACACAGTGAAACCCACACAGTGAAACCCACTATGTGAAACTCACACAGTGAAACCCACACAGTGAAACCCACACAGTGAAACCCACACAGTGAAACCCACACAGTGAAACCCACTATGTGAAACCCACACAGTAAAACCCACACAGTGAAACCCACACAGTGAAACCCACACAGTGAAACCCACACAGTGAAACCCACACAGTGAAACCAATTACAGACTGACAATCAGTTGCTCGTCCAATTCTATCCGTTCGGCTCAAAGTTGTGAAAGAGACTTCCCCGTACAGAAAAACACGTAGAAATGAAGTATTTACAGAAGTAGCTGTGTTGTAGCGACTGGCAAATTGAGAGACAGAATGATAATGACATTTAGGTCTCAGGTCATCCTTTCAGCTCGGGTCCATAGCGGGGCCCATTCAGCTCTACTCCGTACAAGCAGGTCAAGGTCACGTGGCTTAATAAACACTGAACAGCACGACACGTTGGCCAGCTGAAATTAAATGTATTCAGTCACACACCGAGAGAAGTTATCTGAAGAAGTGAACTATTTCCGGAATGATCCGTGGAGCAACAACAGTGAACCTGTCCATAATAACATAATAACATAGCAGGGTCTATGTTCCTCAGCCCCCCCAGCAGTACTGTCCATAATAACATAATAACATAGCAGGGTCTATGTTCCTCAGCCCCCCAGCAGTACTGTCCATAATAACATAATAACATAGCAGGGTCTATGTTCCTCAGCCCCCCAGCAGTACTGTCCATAATAACATAATAACATAGCAGGGTCTATGTTCCTCAGCCCCCCAGCAGTACTGTCCATAATAACATAATAACATAGCAGGGTCTATGTTCCCCCCCAGCAGTACTGTCCATAATAACATAGCAGGGTCTATGTTCCTCAGCCCCCCAGCAGTACTGTCCATAATAACATAATAACATAGCAGGGTCTATGTTCCCCCCAGCAGTACTGTCCATAATAACATAGCAGGGTCTATGTTCCTCAGCCCCCCAGCAGTACTGTCCATAATAACATAATAACATAGCAGGGTCTATGTTCCTCAGCCCCCCAGCAGTACTGTCCATAATAACATAATAACATAGCAGGGTCTATGTTCCTCAGCCCCCCCCCCAGCAGTACTGTCCATAATAACATAATAACATAGCAGGGTCTATGTCCCCCCCCCAGCAGTACTGTCCATAATAACATAGCAGGGTCTATGTTCCTCAGCCCCCCAGCAGTACTGTCCATAATAACATAATAACATAGCAGGGTCTATGTTCCTCAGGCCCCACCCCAGCAGTACTGTCCATAATAACATAATAACATAGCAGGGTCTATGTTCCTCAGCCCCCCAGCAGTACTGTCCATAATAACATAATAACATAGCAGGGTCTATGTTCCTCAGCCCCCCAGCAGTACTGTCCATAATAACATAGCAGGGTCTATGTTCCTCAGCCCCCCCCAGCAGTACTGTCCATAATAACATAGCAGGGTCTATGTTCCTCAGCCCCCCCCAGCAGTACTGTCCATAATAACATAGCAGGGTCTATGTTCCTCAGCCCCCCCCCAGCAGTACTGTCCATAATAACATAGCAGGGTCTATGTTCCTCAGCCCCCCCCCCAGCAGTACTGTCCATAATAACATAGCAGGGTCTATGTTCCTCAGCCCCCCCCCAGCAGTACTGTCCATAATAACATAGCAGGGTCTATGTTCCTCAGCCCCCCCCAGCAGTACTGTCCATAATAACATAGCAGGGTCTATGTTCCTCAGCCCCCCCCAGCAGTACTGTCCATAATAACATAGCAGGGTCTATGTTCCTCAGTACCCCATAATAACAGCAGTACTGTTCCAGCAGTATGTCCATAATAACATAGCAGGGTCTATGTTCCTCAGCCCCCCAGCAGTACTGTCCATAATAACATAGCAGGGTCTATGTTCCTCAGCCCCCCAGCAGTACTGTCCATAATAACATAGCAGGGTCTATGTTCCTCAGCCCCCCCCCCAGCAGTACTGTCCATAATAACATAGCAGGGTCTATGTTCCTCAGCCCCCCAGCAGTACTGTCCATAATAACATAGCAGGGTCTATGTTCCTCAGCCCCCCAGCAGTACTGTCCATAATAACATAGCAGGGTCTATGTTCCTCAGCCCCCCCAGCAGTACTGTCCATAATAACATAGCAGGGTCTATGTTCCTCAGCCCCCCAGCAGTACTGTCCATAATAACATAGCAGGGTCTATGTTCCTCAGCCCCCCAGCAGTACTGTCCATAATAACATAGCAGGGTCTATGTTCCTCAGCCCCCCAGCAGTACTGTCCATAATAACATAGCAGGGTCTATGTTCCTCAGCCCCCCAGCAGTACTGTCCATAATAACATAGCAGGGTCTATGTTCCTCCCCCCCCAGCAGTACTGTCCATAATAACATAGCAGGGTCTATGTTCCTCAGCCCCCCCCAGCAGTACTGTCCATAATAACATAGCAGGGTCTATGTTCCTCAGCCCCCCAGCAGTACTGTCCATAATAACATAGCAGGGTCTATGTTCCTCAGCCCCCCAGCAGTACTGTCCATAATAACATAGCAGGGTCTATGTTCCTCAGCCCCCCCAGCAGTACTGTCCATAATAACATAGCAGGGTCTATGTTCCTCAGCCCCCCCCAGCAGTACTGTCCATAATAACATAGCAGGGTCTATGTTCCTCAGCCCCCCAGCAGTACTGTCCATAATAACATAGCAGGGTCTATGTTCCTCAGCCCCCCAGCAGTACTGTCCATAATAACATAGCAGGGTCTATGTTCCTCAGCCCCCCAGCAGTACTGTCCATAATAACATAGCAGGGTCTATGTTCCTCAGCCCCCCCAGCAGTACTGTCCATAATAACATAGCAGGGTCTATGTTCCTCAGCCCCCCCCCCAGCAGTACTCCTCAGCCCCCCCCAGCAGTACTGTCCATAATAACATAGCAGGGTCTATGTTCCTCAGCCCCCCCCAGCAGTACTGTCCATAATAACATAGCAGGGTCTATGTTCCTCAGGCCCCCCAGCAGTACTGTCCATAATAACATATCAGGGTCTATGTTCCTCAGCCCCCCCCACCCAGCAGTATTGTACATAATAACATAGCTGGATTCAGAACCACCAACATGCAGTACAGTTTAGCTGGACTCAGAACCACCAACATGCAGTAGAGTTTAGCTGGACTCAGAACCACCAACATGCAGTACAGTTTAGCTGGACTCAGAACCACCAACATGCAGTAGAGTTTAGCTGGACTCAGAACCACCAACATGCAGTAGAGTTTAGCTGGACTCAGAACCACCAACATGCAGTAGAGTTTAGCTGGACTCAGAACCACCAACATGCAGTAGAGTTTAGCTGGACTCAGAACCACCAACATGCAGTAGAGTTTAGCTGGACTCAGAACCACCGACATGCAGTAGAGTTTAGCTGGACTCAGAACTATCAACATGCAGTACAGTTTATTAGCAGCAGGTGGCAGTATAATAAAGTGGTCTCATGATCAGAGTTGGTTGCTCATTCAACCACTCCAAATATTAATTCCAGCATCCAAACAGTGCATCGTGCATGAGGCAGCGGCTGTCATACTCTTATTTTGGACCAGACAGTATCAGATACAATGGCTACAAATACTTAGACCGATAGGAGCTGTTTCGCTCCCTCGGATCCTCTCTCCGGTGAGATTGATGCAGTCTCTCTGTCAAATGATCAATATTTAGACCCCTCCCCCAAAGTTTGACTTTGGTTGCGAGTTGTACGCGAGTCTCAATAGGCTCCTAATATGATTACAAATAATAAGTACAGGATTTCTACAGATAAAATAATAATTTCTGTTATCTACAGCTCTCTATTGGAGATGAAGAGTTGGAAGGAGGGGAGATGAGAATAGAGGAGAGAAGGGTTTACCTGTGAGGCTGTACCTGGGTAAAGGTGAAAGTCTGTACATTTCTCTTCGGTAAAGAATGTTGTATAGATTTGTCTGTACCTATTTGTGTGTGTATATATATATATATATATATATATATATATATATATATATATATATATATATATATATATATATATATATATATATATATATATATATATATATATATAGTAAGAGCAAATGGGTAGTTGTACTATCTCATTTCAAGAGCAACGTATTTGTTTATTAAACAGTGTTTGTTGTTAAATATAGTCTAATACGTAACTTTTTGGGGGCGATCCGACCAAATTCACATAGAAATGTGAGTTATAGATCCGTGATTCTCATTGAAAACAGGTGTAAGCAGCAGTGGATCTGTTCTATGTGCTCTATTTCTATGCTTCACAGTGTTTACGTTTATTGTTTTGCTTCTTTTACTTCCTGTTTTGTACACCAGCTTCAAACAGCTGAAAATGTAATATTTTGGGTTTTATGGGAAATATATTTCACATCGGTTTAGATGGGCACAATGATACTCTACGCAATGACTGCTTGTTTTGTCACATGAACTGAAACGAGGCAAACTATTAGAACTTTAGCAACCCAGGAAATGGCAGAGTGATTTCAGCGTATTGCACGTTTAACTTGAAAGAAGAAACCTATTGGATGGTAGCGGGGTGAACAGGCAGTGGCTCAGCTGGTTCATGTCCTTGATGATCGTTCTGGGCTTCCTGTGACATCGGGGACAATATTGTCTGTTCTCCTGGTCTCAATCCTGGGAACTGTAACAAACATGTCATAAACCATGAAAATTATTTGGAAGAAAAAAAAACGATACAGGAAATTAGCTATAAAAACAGCAACATTTTCTTTCAAGCCTCATGGCAAGATGTGTAAAATAGCGTGAGATTAGCTATAAAAACGGCACATTTATTTTTCTCTCTGCCCCATAACTAACTCTACCACACATTCAGGGACATATTGTTATGTTATCTGGGTTAGGACTGGCTAACTCATATTGTTATGTTATCTGGGTTAGGACTGGCTAACTCATATTGTTGTTATCTGGGTTAGGACTGGCTAACTCTACCACACATTCAGGGACATATATCTGGGTTAGGACTGGCTAACTCTACCACACATTCAGGGCATATTGTTATGTTATCTGGGTTAGGACTGGCTAACTCTACCACACATTCAGGGACATATATCTGGGTTAGGACTGGCTAACTCTACCACACATTCAGGGACATATATCTGGGTTAGGACTGGCTAACTCTACCACACATTCAGGGACATATTGTTATGTTATCTGGGTTAGGACTGGCTAACTCTACCACACATTCAGGGACATATTGTTATGTTATCTGGGTTAGGACTGGCTAACTACCACACATTCAGGGACATATTGTTATGTTATCTGGGTTAGGACTGGCTAACTACCACACATTCAGGGACATATTGTTATGTTATCTGGGTTAGGACTGGCTAACTCTAACACACATTCAGGGACATATATCTGGGTTAGGACTGGCTAACTACCACACATTCAGGGACATATTGTTATGTTATCTGGGTTAGGACTGGCTAACTCTACCACACATTCAGGGACATATTGTTATGTTATCTGGGTTAGGACTGGCTAACTCTACCACACATTCAGGGACATATTGTTATGTTATCTGGGTTAGGACTGGCTAACTACCACACATTCAGGGACATATTGTTATGTTATCTGGGTTAGGACTGGCTAACTACCACACATTCAGGGACATATTGTTATGTTATCTGGGTTAGGACTGGCTAACTCTACCACACATTCAGGGACATATATCTGGGTTAGGACTGGCTAACTACCACACATTCAGGGACATATTGTTATGTTATCTGGGTTAGGACTGGCTAACTCTACCACACATTCAGGGACATATTGTTATGTTATCTGGGTTAGGACTGGCTAACTCATATTGTTGTTATCTGGGTTAGGACTGGCTAACTCTACCACACATTCAGGGACATATATCTGGGTTAGGACTGGCTAACTCTACCACACATTCAGGGACATATTGTTATGTTATCTGGGTTAGGACTGGCTAACTCTACCACACATTCAGGGACATATTGTTATATTATCTGGGTTATGACTGGCTAACTCTACCACACATTCAGGACATATTGTTATGTTATCTGGGTTAGGACTGGCTAAATCATATTGTTGTTATCTGGGTTAGGACTGGCTAACTCTACCACACATTCAGGGACATATATCTGGGTTAGGACTGGCTAACTCTACCACACATTCAGGTACATATATCTGGGTTAGGACTGGCTAACTCTACCACACATTCAGGGACATATTGTTATGTTATCTGGGTTAGGACTGGCTAACTCATATTGTTGTTATCTGGGTTAGGACTGGCTAACTCTACCACACATTCAGGGACATATATCTGGGTTAGGACTGGCTAACTCATATTGTTGTTATCTGGGTTAGGACTGGCTAACTACCACACATTCAGGGACATATTGTTATATTATCTGGGTTAGGACTGGCTAACTCTACCACACATTCAGGGACATATATCTGGGTTAGGACTGGCTAACTCATATTGTTGTTATCTGGGTTAGGACTGGCTAACTCTACCACACATTCAGGGACATATTGTTATGTTATCTGGGTTAGGACTGGCTAACTCTACCACACATTCAGGGACATATTGTTATGTTATCTGGGTTAGGACTGGCTAACTACCACACATTCAGGGACATATATCTGGGTTAGGACTGGCTAACTCTACCACACATTCAGGGACATATATCTGGGTTAGGACTGGCTAACTCTACCACACATTCAGGGACATATTGTTATGTTATCTGGGTTAGGACTGGCTAACTCTACCACACATTCAGGGACATATTGTTATGTTATCTGGGTTAGGACTGGCTAACTACCACACATTCAGGGACATATTGTTATGTTATCTGGGTTAGGACTGGCTAACTCTACCACACATTCAGGGACATATTGTTATGTTATCTGGGTTAGGACTGGCTAACTCTACCACACATTCAGGGACATATTGTTATGTTATCTGGGTTAGGACTGGCTAACTCTACCACACATTCAGGGACATATTGTTATGTTATCTGGGTTAGGACTGGCTAACTCATATTGTTATGTTATCTGGGTTAGGACTGGCTAACTCTACCACACATTCAGGGCATATTGTTATGTTATCTGGGTTAGGACTGGCTAACTCATATTGTTATGTTATCTGGGTTAGGACTGGCTAACTCATATTGTTGTTATCTGGGTTAGGACTGGCTAACTCTACCACACATTCAGGGACATATATCTGGGTTAGGACTGGCTAACTCATATTGTTATGTTATCTGGGTTAGGACTGGCTAACTACCACACATTCAGGGACATATTGTTATGTTATCTGGGTTAGGACTGGCTAACTCTACCACACATTCAGGGACATATTGTTATGTTATCTGGGTTAGGACTGGCTAACTCATATTGTTGTTATCTGGGTTAGGACTGGCTAACTCTACCACACATTCAGGGACATATATCTGGGTTAGGACTGGCTAACTCTACCACACATTCAGGGACATATATCTGGGTTAGGACTGGCTAACTCTACCACACATTCAGGACATATTGTTATGTTATCTGGGTTAGGACTGGCTAACTCTACCACACATTCAGGGACATATTGTTATGTTATCTGGGTTAGGACTGGCTAACTCATATTGTTGTTATCTGGGTTAGGACTGGCTAACTCTACCACACATTCAGGGACATATATCTGGGTTAGGACTGGCTAACTCTACCACACATTCAGGTACATATATCTGGGTTAGGACTGGCTAACTCTACCACACATTCAGGGACATATTGTTATGTTATCTGGGTTAGGACTGGCTAACTCATATTGTTGTTATCTGGGTTAGGACTGGCTAACTCTACCACACATTCAGGGACATATTGTTATGTTATCTGGGTTAGGACTGGCTAACTCATATTGTTGTTATCTGGGTTAGGACTGGCTAACTCTACCACACATTCAGGGACATATATCTGGGTTAGGACTGGCTAACTCATATTGTTGTTATCTGGGTTAGGACTGGCTAACTACCACACATTCAGGGACATATTGTTATATTATCTGGGTTAGGACTGGCTAACTCTACCACACATTCAGGGACATATTGTTATGTTATCTGGGTTAGGACTGGCTAACTACCACACATTCAGGGACATATATCTGGGTTAGGACTGGCTAACTACCACACATTCAGGGACATATTGTTATGTTATCTGGGTTAGGACTGGCTAACTCATATTGTTGTTATCTGGGTTAGGACTGGCTAACTCTACCACACATTCAGGGACATATTGTTATGTTATCTGGGTTAGGACTGGCTAACTCTACCACACATTCAGGGACATATTGTTATGTTATCTGGGTTAGGACTGGCTAACTACCACACATTCAGGGACATATATCTGGGTTAGGACTGGCTAACTCTACCACACATTCAGGGACATATATCTGGGTTAGGACTGGCTAACTCTACCACACGTTCAGGGACATATTGTTATGTTATCTGGGTTAGGACTGGCTAACTCTACCACACATTCAGGGACATATTGTTATGTTATCTGGGTTAGGACTGGCTAACTCTACCACACATTCAGGGACATATTGTTATGTTATCTGGGTTAGGACTGGCTAACTCTACCACACATTCAGGGACATATTGTTATGTTATCTGGGTTAGGACTGGCTAACTACCACACATTCAGGGACATATTGTTATGTTATCTGGGTTAGGACTGGCTAACTCTACCACACATTCAGGGACATATTGTTATGTTATCTGGGTTAGGACTGGCTAACTCTACCACACATTCAGGGACATATATCTGGGTTAGGACTGGCTAACTCTACCACACATTCAGGGACATATTGTTATGTTATCTGGGTTAGGACTGGCTAACTACCACACATTCAGGGACATATTGTTATGTTATCTGGGTTAGGACTGGCTAACTCTACCACACATTCAGGGACATATTGTTATGTTATCTGGGTTAGGACTGGCTAACTCTACCACACATTCAGGGACATATATCTGGGTTAGGACTGGCTAACTCTACCACACATTCAGGGACATATATCTGGGTTAGGACTGGCTAACTCTACCACACATTCAGGGACATATATCTGGGTTAGGACTGGCTAACTCTACCACACATTCAGGGCATATTGTTATGTTATCTGGGTTAGGACTGGCTAACTCTACCACACATTCAGGGACATATATCTGGGTTAGGACTGGCTAACTCTACCACACATTCAGGGACATATATCTGGGTTAGGACTGGCTAACTCTACCACACATTCAGGGACATATATCTGGGTTAGGACTGGCTAACTCTACCACACATTCAGGGACATATATCTGGGTTAGGACTGGCTAACTCTACCACACATTCAGGGACATATATCTGGGTTAGGACTGGCTAACTCTACCACACATTCAGGGACATATATCTGGGTTAGGACTGGCTAACTCTACCACACATTCAGGTACGTTACCCTGCACATACTGTGTAGACCTGAGCTGGATTTATGGCATTTTCAGAGCTTTTTGAATAAATAATTAATGATTTTGAACCCCTGCTCTGATAAAACCTCTCTCCTGGATGACAACTGATCAGTCAGGTAGTATATTATATTATATTATATTATATCCATGAAGCCTACGACATTGTCGGTCAACATGGACCTTTTCTGGGGGGCCTTTTTCACAAGAAGGCGAGGTCAGTACAGGTACATCAAAGCTGGGACCGAGAGACTGAAAAACAGCTTCTATTTCAAGACCATCAGACTGTTAAACAGCCATCACTAGCACATTAGAGGCTGCTGCCTACACAGAGACTCAAATCACTGGCCATTTTAATACATGGATCACTAGTCACTTTAATGATGTTTACATATCTTGCATTACTCATCTCATATGTGTACACTGTATTCTATACTATTCTACTGTATCTTGGTCTTTGCCAATCTGACATATATTTATATATTCTTAATTCTAATCCTTAGATTTGTGTGTACTGGGTATATGTTGTGTCATTTGTTCGATATTACTTGTTAGATGTTACTGTCGGAGCTAGAAGCACAAACATTACGCTACATCCGGAATAGCATCTGCCCAACACGTGTATGTGACCAATAGCATTACATTAGATTGTTAGATGTTACTGCACTGTCGGAGCTAGAAGCACAAACATTACGCTACATCCGGAATAGCATCTGCCCAACACGTGTATGTGACCAATAGCATTACATTAGATTGTTAGATGTTACTGCACTGTCGGAGCTAGAAGCACAAACATTACGCTACATCCGGAATAGCATCTGCCCAACACGTGTATGTGACCAATAGCATTACATTAGATTGTTAGATGTTACTGCACTGTCGGAGCTAGAAGCACAAACATTACGCTACATCCGGAATAGCATCTGCCCAACACGTGTATGTGACCAATAGCATTACATTAGATTGTTAGATGTTACTGCACTGTCGGAGCTAGAAGCACAAACATTACGCTACATCCGGAATAGCATCTGCCCAACACGTGTATGTGACCAATAGCATTACATTAGATTGTTAGATGTTACTGCACTGTCGGAGCTAGAAGCACAAACATTACGCTACATCCGGAATAGCATCTGCCCAACACGTGTATGTGACCAATAGCATTACATTAGATTGTTAGATGTTACTGCACTGTCGGAGCTAGAAGCACAAACATTACGCTACATCCGGAATAGCATCTGCCCAACACGTGTATGTGACCAATAGCATTACATTAGATTGTTAGATGTTACTGCACTGTCGGAGCTAGAAGCACAAACATTACGCTACATCCGGAATAGCATCTGCCCAACACGTGTATGTGACCAATAGCATTACATTAGATTGTTAGATGTTACTGCACTGTCGGAGCTAGAAGCACAAACATTACACTACATCCGGAGTAGCATCTGCCCAACACGTGTATGTGACCAATAGCATTACATTAGATTGTTAGATGTTACTGCACTGTCGGAGCTAGAAGCACAAACATTACGCTACATCCGGAATAGCATCTGCCCAACACGTGTATGTGACCAATAGCATTACATTAGATTGTTAGATGTTACTGCACTGTCGGAGCTAGAAGCACAAACATTACGCTACATCCGGAATAGCATCTGCCCAACACGTGTATGTGACCAATAGCATTACATTAGATTGTTAGATGTTACTGCACTGTCGGAGCTAGAAGCACAAACATTACGCTACATCCGGAATAGCATCTGCCCAACACGTGTATGTGACCAATAGCATTACATTAGATTGTTAGATGTTACTGCACTGTCGGAGCTAGAAGCACAAACATTACGCTACATCCGGAATAGCATCTGCCCAACACGTGTATGTGACCAATAGCATTACATTAGATTGTTAGATGTTACTGCACTGTCGGAGCTAGAAGCACAAACATTACGCTACATCCGGAATAGCATCTGCCCAACACGTGTATGTGACCAATAGCATTACATTAGATTGTTAGATGTTACTGCACTGTCGGAGCTAGAAGCACAAACATTACGCTACATCCGGAATAGCATCTGCCCAACACGTGTATGTGACCAATAGCATTACATTAGATTGTTAGATGTTACTGCACTGTCGGAGCTAGAAGCACAAACATTACGCTACATCCGGAATAGCATCTGCCCAACACGTGTATGTGACCAATAGCATTACATTAGATTGTTAGATGTTACTGCACTGTCGGAGCTAGAAGCACAAACATTACGCTACACCCGGAATAGCATCTGCCCAACACGTGTATGTGACCAATAGCATTACATTAGATTGTTAGATGTTACTGCACTGTCGGAGCTAGAAGCACAAACATTACGCTACATCCGGAATAGCATCTGCCCAACACGTGTATGTGACCAATAGCATTACATTAGATTGTTAGATGTTACTGCACTGTCGGAGCTAGAAGCACAAACATTACGCTACATCCGGAATAGCATCTGCCCAACACGTGTATGTGACCAATAGCATTACATTAGATTTGATGTTTCCTGTAAAAACAGGAGCAATGATGAGACAAGAGGAAGTTGGTTGGTTTCAGGAAATGTTTTCTCAATAGAATTGAGAAAGTGTCATGTGTCAATTATCTGGTTCATTAGAATTTCTTTGGTAGACAAAAATATAAATTCACAATTGTCATTATCATTAAAAAACACATCTACATTCAAAAATATCCTATGTTCAGTCTCTTTAACAGTACATATAATTATTGCTATTCAATGAATTAGTTAATCTGTACCAAAAATAAAGGATATTCACTTAGAAATAGTGCAGATGGTAGCTAACATGTAAAACCATCTAATTGTACAGTGGGGCAAAAAAAGTAATTTAGTCAGCCACCAATTGTGCAAGTTCTCCCACTTAAAAAGATGAGAGAGGCCTGTAATTGTCATCATAGGTCCACTTCAACTGTAACAGACACAATGAGGGAAAACACCCCATATAATTGTATGTATGTTCGTCCAACACATGTCAACAGATTATCCACTTTAGTAGTGAAAGCATAAATGTTACCCCATGTTTTATTTTTTTAAACCTTTATTTAACTAGGCAAGTCAGTTAAGAACAAGTTGTTATTTACAATGAGGACCTACCAAAAGGCAAAAGGTTTCCTGTGGGAACGGAGCTATAAATACATTTAATAAAAATATAGGACAAAACACACATCACGACAAGAGAGACAACACAACACTACATAAAGAGAGACCTAAGACAACAACATAGCACGGCAGCAACACATGACAACAACATGGTAGCAACACAATATGACAACAACACGGCAGCAACACATGACAACAACATGGTAGCAACACAATATGACAACAACACGGTAGCAACACAATATGACAACAACATGGTAGCAACACAATATGACAACAACATGATAGCAACACAATATGACAACAACATGGTAGCAACACAATATGACAACAACATGGTAGCAACACAATATGACAACAACATGGTAGCAACACAATATGACAACAACATGGTAGCAACACAACATGGTAGCAACACAATATGACAACAACATGGTAGCAACACAATATAACAACAACATGGTAGCAACACAATAAGACAACAACATGGTAGCAACACAACATGGTAGCAACACAATATGACAACAACATGGTAGCAACACAATAAGACAACAACATGGTAGCAACACAATAAGACAACAACATGGTAGCAACACAATAAGACAACAACATGGTAGCAACACAACATGACAACAACACGGCAGCAACACATAACAACAACATGGTAGCAACACAATATGACAACAACACGGTAGCAACACAATATGACAACAACATGGTAGCAACACAATATGACAACAACATGGTAGCAACACAACATGGTAGCAACACAATAAGACAACAACATGGTAGCAACACAATAAGACAACAACATGGTAGCAACACAATATAACAACAGCATGGTAGCAACACAACATGGTAGCAACATGGTAGCAACACAAAATGACAACAACATGGTAGCAACAGAATATGACACAACATGGCAGCGACACAATATGACAACAACATGGTAGCAACACAACATGGTAGCAACACAATATGACAACAACATGGTAGCAACACAATAAGACAACAACATGGTAGCAACACAACATAACAACAGCATGGTAGCAACACAACATGGTAGCAACACAATATGACAACAACATGGTAGCAACACAATATGACAACAACATGGTAGCAACACAATATGACACAACATGGCAGCGACACAATATGACAACAACATGGTAGCAACACAACATGGTAGCAACACAATATGACAACAACATGGTTGCAACACAACATGGTAGCAACACAATATGACAACAACATGGTAGCAACACAATATAACAACAACATGGTAGTAACACAATATGACAACAACATGGTAGCAACACAATATGACAACAACATGGTAGCAACACAATATGACAATAACATGGTAGCAACACAACATGGTAGCAACACAATATGACAACAACATGGTAGCAACACAATATGATAACAACATGGTAGCAACACAACATAATAACAACATGGTAGCAACACAATAAGACAACAACATGGTAGCAACACAATATAACAACAACATGGTAGCAACACAATATGACAACAACATGGTAGCAACACAATATGGTAGCAACACAATATAACAACAACATGGTAGCACCACAACATGGTAGCAACACAATAAGACAACAACATGGTAGCAACACAATAAGACAACAACATGGTAGCAACACAATAAGACAACAACATGGTAGCAACACAATATGACAACAACATGGTAGCAACACAATATAACAACAACATGGTAGCACCACAATAAGACAACAACATGGTAGCAACACAATAAGACAACAACATGGTAGCAACCCAATAAGACAACAACATGGTAGCAACACAATAAGACAACAACATGGTAGCAACACAACATGGTAGCAACATGGTAGCAACACAATATGACAACAACATGGTAGCAACACAACATGGTAGCAACACAATAAGACAACAACATGGTAGCAACACAATAAGACAACAACATGGTAGCAACACAACATGGTAGCAACACAACATGGTAGCAACACAATATAACAACAACATGGTAGCACCACAACATGGTAGCAACACAATAAGACAACAACATGGTAGCAACACAATAAGACAACAACATGGTAGCAACACAACATAATAACAACATGGTAGCAACACAATATGACAACAACATGGTAGCAACACAATATAACAACAACATGGTAGCACCACAACATGGTAGCAACACAATATGACAACAACATGGTAGCAACACAACATGGTAGCAACACAATATGACAACAACATGGTAGCAACACAACATGGTACAAACATTATTGGGCACAGACAACAGCAAAGGGCAAGAAGGTAGAGACAACAATGCATCACACAAAGTAGCCACAACTGTCAGTAAGAGTGTCCATGATAAAACTGTCCAGTTTGAGTGTCTGTTGCAGCTCGCTCCAGACGCAAGCTGCAGCGAACTGAAAAGAGGAGCAACCCAGGGATGTGTGTGCTTTAAGGACCTTTAACAGAATGTGACTGGCAGAACGGGTGTTGTATGTGGAGGATGAGGGCTACAGTAGATATCTCAGATAGGGGGAAGTGAACAGGTGTTGTATGTGAAGGATGAGGGCTACAGTAGATATCTCAGATAGGGGGAAGTGAACAGGTGTTGTATGTGGAGGATGAGGGCTACAGTAGATATCTCAGATAGGGGGAAGTGAACAGGTGTTGTATGTGAAGGATGAGGGCTGCAGTAGATATCTCAGATAGGGGGTGGGAGTGAGGCCTAAGAGGGTTTTATAAATAAGCATCAACCAGTGGGTCTTGCGACAGGTATACAGAGATGACCAGTTTACAGAGGAGTACGGAGTGCAGTGATGTGTCCTATAAGGAGCATTAGTGGCAAATCTGATGGCCGAATGGTAAAGAACATCTAGCCGCTCGAGAGCACCCTTACCTGCCGAACTATAAATGATGTCTCTGTAATCTAGTAGGATGGTCATCTGAATCAGGGTTAGTTAGGCAGCTGGGGTGAAAGAGGAGCGATTACGACAGAGGAAACCAAGATTTAACTTTAGCCTGCAGCTTTGATATGTGCTGAGAGAAGGACAGTGTGCCGTCTAGCCAAGTACTTGTATGAGGTGACTACCTCAAACTCTAAACCCTCAGAGGTAGTAATCACACCTGTGGGGGGAGGGGCGTTCTTCTTACCAAACCACATGACCTTGGTTTTGGAGGTGTTCAGAACAAGGTTAAGGATAGAGAAAGCTTATTGGACGCTAAGAAAGCTTTGTTGTAGAGCATTTAACACAAAATCCCTGTGGAGGGGCAGGCAGAGTATAAGACTGTATCATCTGCATATAAATGGATGAGAGAGCTTCCTAGTGCCTGAGCTGTGTTGTTGATGTATGTTGAGATTTATGGTTTAATTGATTGGTCTCAAACAGCTCTGTTCTTCCAGCTAAAACAAAAATCTATAAAATGTTTGGAGATAAACTAGAATGTCTCCTTTATAGGCCAAGAATGTCTTTGACATGGTGACGTCGCGCCCCGTGGGCAAGGTTGGGCCATCCTTGTTCCTGGCGGGTTGCCTGGGCGTCATGGAAGAACACTGGCTGATTACAGTAAAGAGTCGAGAAGAATCAAGTTGCCCAATTATTTTCTCTCTGCACTGTTGCCGCAAGTCCACGGTTTCACTGCATCAGAGCGTTTTGTTTGTGTCGTTTTGAAATGCTTACACCAATCGCTGCTCAAAATGTTGTCTGGCTAATACTGGGGGCCCTGGAAGAAACACAATGGGCCAGGGTTTTAGAAATGGCCAGGTGGATTTCTGATCCCAGACTGCCCCTGGTTACAATCATACAGGTTCACAGAAAGCCATTTTCAATGAGTCTGTAGTACTTTTTAGCAGCCACTAGAGGTCCCCTAGATCTGATTCTTAGCATGACACTGTACTACGAGTTGCACTTATGAACAGATCTAGTATCAGCTTACTTAGCTCGGGGTTTAATGCCACTGACCTTTATTCATGTCTACAGATGCGCAATGAGCGTTGGAAATGCGCTCTACAAATTAAATATAACAATACCTATTATTATTATTGCATCATAGCTAACTGTATCGTCACTGATTTTTTTTATTACAACAACAAAAAACAGCAAACGGAAATGACTAATGGCAGGCCTAACTACAAAATACACGATGATACCTAGAAAGTTGATGTCAAACGTCTTACTCATGGAGAAATACAAGCCATCAACAGATGCCAACACTTGCTATATGCAAGATGATGAGTCAAAAAATACAGAATTCTCAAATTCTACATTGAAAATATTCCACATAGGAAATATATTGCCCCAATAAAATAGCATAAATGTTTCAACTCTTCTAAAGTGTAACATATAGGTATGAAAGTCAACAAGAGAACACCGTATCCTCTCTCCCTCCCCAGTCATCAGAGCTCTCCACTTGCTCCGCTCTCCATTTCAAAACGACACAAACACAAACGCTCTGATGCAGTGAAACCGTGGCCTCGCGGCAACAGTGCAGAGAGAAAATAATTGGGCAACTTGATTCTTCTCGACTCTTTACTGTAATCAGCCAGTGTTCTTCCATGACGCCCAGGCAACCCGCCAGGAACAAGGATGGCCCAACCTTGCCCACGGGGCGCGACGTCACCATGTTAAAGACATTCTTGGTCTATAAAGGAGACATTCTAGTTTATCTCCAAACATTATTTAAACAATTTTAGCTGGAAGAACAGAGCTTTTTGAGACCAATCAATTAAACCATAAATGAACAATGGCGCCGACGAATGAAAGACAAATGAACGGTATGTTGGACTCTGCTATTTCTCTTATTCATTCGTTATTACATGTTTGTGAGGCAAATACAGGAGCGTTTCATGTTATTTGCAAATATATATATATTGATTATCATTAGCTATATCCCGAATTGAAATGTTTACTGTTCTCTCAAAATAAAAAATAAAAATACGGGCACATTTTAGTGCGTTTTGCCTGGAGAATAGAAGTTGTCACAATGGCCTTAAGAATGGATTTACATCAGTGTTCTATAATGCCACCCAGCGCCCTCTATCTGGTCGGGTCAGGCGTTACCTGTTCACTCTATCTGGTCGGGTCAGGCGTTACCTGTTCACTCTATCTGGTCGGGTCAGGCGTTACCTGTTCACTCTATCTGGTCGGGTCAGGCGTTACCTGTTCACTCTATCTGGTCGGGTCAGGCGTTACCTGTTCACTCTATCTGGTCGGGTCAGGCGTTACCTGTTCACTCTATCTGGTCGGGTCAGGCGTTACCTGTTCACTCGATCTGATCGGGTCAGGCGTTACCTGTTCACTCTATCTGGTCGGGTCAGGCGTTACCTGTTCACTCTATCTGGTCGGGTCAGGCGTTACCTGTTCACTCTATCTGGTCGGGTCAGGCGTTACCTGTTCACTCTATCTGGTCGGGTCAGGCGTTACCTGTTCACTCGATCTGATCGGGTCAGGCGTTACCTGTTCACTCGCTGCTCAGCGCACAGTTCTCCCGAAGATGGGCAGCGGGGAAAGTCGCCCTGGCAAGGTGTCTCTCTGCGGAGATATTGAATAGAATACCCCTTATGCGTAATAAGTAGATACAATTAACACTTAATTGTTTAAAAAAAACGTTATTTGTATCAGTAGCCTAACTTGTTATGTTGGGGAAAAAAATAAAGAGCCGGTCTGTCACAGAACGCACAGTAAGACTGTCTGCCCTTCTGCGGTAGCGTGAACCAACTGGCCAGGCGCTGCAAGGTGCGCCAGTAGTGCAGTAAGCAGCGTGTTTCATGCATGCAGCGTTCCGTGTTGCAGGTTATTGGACAGCGTATGCTAGGCTATAGGCTATAAAGAGTATAACGTGGATGACCGTTATATCATGTCTGTCATTATTGTCCGTGTGTGGCCTGGTTGGCACCGTATTCACCATATAGTGCACTACTTTAGACCAGGGCCATTTGAGTTGCAGCCCCAGTCTGTGGTCGGTCAGGAATGAGCGGTGCACATTCTTGTAACACCCTTAGCCAACCGGAGACGTCAATAAATAAGGGTGAGCTTACAGAATGCATCACAGCTGAAATAAGGCTCGAGTTACAGGCTTTAAGGGCCCTAAATGGCCTCCATATTCCCTACGTAGTGCACTTATGACCAGGGCCCGTGCTCAAAAGTAGTGCACAAGAATAGGATGCCTTTTGGGATATATCTACAGTAGCAGTGTTAAAGCTGTCCTAGAGGGCCATCTACAGTAGCAAGGTTTCTCTGACCCAGAGACCCCTAGTCAGCTGTCCTAGAGGGCCATCTACAGTAGCAGTGTTTCCCTGACCCAGAGACCCCTAGTCAGCTGTCCTAGAGGGCCATCTACAGTAGCAGTGTTTCCCTGACCCAGAGACCCCTAGTCAACTGTCCTAGAGGGCCATCTACAGTAGCAGTGTTTCCCTGACCCAGAGACCCCTAGTCAGCTGTCCTAGAGGGCCATCTACAGTAGCAGTGTTTCCCTGACCCAGAGACCCCTAGTCAACTGTCCTAGAGGGCCATCTACAGTAGCAGTGTTTCTCTGACCCAGAGACCCCTAGTCAGCTGTCCTAGAAGGCCATCTACAGTAGCAAGGTTTCTCTGACCCAGAGACCCCTAGTCAGCTGTCCTAGAGGGCCATCTACAGTAGCAGTGTTTCTCTGACCCAGAGACCCCTAGTCAGCTGTCCTAGAGGGCCATCTACAGTAGCAGTGTTTCTCTGACCCAGAGACCCCTAGTCAGCTGTCCTAGAGGGCCATCTACAGTAGCAAGGTTTCTCTGACCCAGAGACCCCTAGTCAGCTGTCCTAGAGGGCCATCTACAGTAGCAGTGTTTCTCTGACCCAGAGACCCCTAGTCAGCTGTAGTCTGGCTGTGATTGGACTGGATGTACCTGTTCAAGTGTGTCATCCAAGAAGTGCTGTTGTGCTGACAAAGTATTGACACCACTCTCTGTTAAATAAAGGTGAAATAAAATCACAAAATAACTTGTTGAACCACTAGAGACCCCTAGTAAGACCACAGCAAGAGAGCCCACCAGAGAGACCCCTAGTAAGACCCCCAGAGACCCCTAGTAAGACCCCAGCAGGGGAGACCCCTAGTAAGACCCAGCAAGAGAGACCCCTAGTAAGACCCCAGCAGGAGAGACCCCTAGTAAGACCCAGCAAGAGAGACCCCTAGTAAGACCCAGCAAGAGAGACCCCTAGTAAGACCCCCAGAGACCCCTAGTAAGACCCAGCAAGAGAGACCCTAGTAAGACCCCAGCAGGAGAGACCCCTAGTAAGAACCCAGCAGGAGAGACCCCTAGTAAGAGCCCAGCAAGAGAGACCCCTAGTAAGACCCAGCAAGAGAGACCCCTAGTAAGACCCCAGCAGGAGAGACCCAAAGTAAGACCCCAGCAGGAGAGACCCCTAGTAAGACCCAGCAAGAGAGACCCCTAGTAAGACCCCAGCAAGAGAGACCCCTAGTAAGACCCCAGCAAGAGAGACCCCTAGTAAGACCCCAGCAAGAGAGACCCCTAGTAAGAACCCAGCAGGAGAGACCCCTAGTAAGAGCCCAGCAAGAGAGACCCCTAGTAAGACCCAGCAAGAGAGACCCCTAGTAAGACCCCAGCAGGAGAGACCCAAAGTAAGACCCCAGCAGGAGAGACCCCTAGTAAGACCCAGCAAGAGAGACCCCTAGTAAGACCCCAGCAAGAGAGACCCCTAGTAAGACCCCAGCAAGAGAGACCCCTAGTAAGAACCCAGCAGGAGAGACCCCTAGTAAGAACCCAGCAGGAGAGACCCCTAGTAAGAGCCCAGCAAGAGAGACCCCTAGTAAGAGCCCAGCAAGAGAGACCCCTAGTAAGACCCAGCAAGAGAGACCCCTAGTAAGACCCAGCAAGAGAGACCACCAGAACTGTGAACTGACCTGTTATCTCCATCTGACCCTCTATCAATTCCTCTAGTATTGACATTACTGTCTGTTATCTCCTACCCCCAGATACCTCTAGTACTGATATTACTGTCTGTTATCTCCTACCCCCCCCCCCCCGATACCTCTAATACTGACATTACTGTCTATTATCTCCTACCCCCAGATACCTCTAGTACTGATATTACTGTCTGTTATCTCCTACCCCCAGATACCTCTAGTACTGATATTACTGTCTATTATCTCCTACCCCCAGATACCTCTAGTACTGATATTACTGTCTGTTATCTCCTACCCCCAGATACCTCTAGTACTGATATTACTGTCTGTTATCTCCTACCCCCAGATACCTCTAGTACTGATATTACTGTCTGTTATCTCCTACCCCCAGATACCTCTAGTACTGATATTACTGTCTGTTATCTCCTACCCACAGATACCTCTAGTATTGACATTACTGTCTGTTATCTCCTACCCCCAGATACCTCTAGTACTGACATTACTGTCTGTTATCTCCTACCCCCAGATACCTCTAGTACTGACATTACTGTCTGTTATCTCCTACCCCCAGATACCTCTAGTACTGACATTACTCTCTGCTATCTCCTACACCCCAGATACCTCTAGTATTGACATTACTCTGTGCTATCTCCTACACCCCAGATACCTCTAGTATTGACATTACTCTCTGCTATCTCCTACACCCCAGATACCTCTAGTATTGACATTACTGTCTGCTATCTCCTACCCCCCAGATACCTCTAGTACTGACATTACTGTCTGTTATCTCCTACCCCCCAGATACCTCTAGTACCGACATTACTGTCTGTTATCTCCTACCCCCAGATACCTCTAGTATTGACATTACTCTCTGCTATCTCCTACACCCCAGATACCTCTAGTATTGACATTACTCTCTGCTATCTCCTACACCCCAGATACCTCTAGTATTGACATTACTGTCTGCTATCTCCTACCCCCCAGATACCTCTAGTATTGACATTACTGTCTGCTATCTCCTACCCCCCAGATACCTCTAGTATTGACATTACTGTCTGCTATCTCCTACCCCCCAGATACCTCTAGTATTGACATTACTGTCTGTTATCTCCTACCCCCAGATACCTCTAGTATTGACATTACTGTCTGTTATCTCCTACCCCCCAGATACCTATAGTATTGACATTACTGTCTGTTATCTCCTACCCCCAGATACCTCTAGTATTGACATTACTGTCTGTTATCTCCTACCCCCAGATACCTCTAGTATTGACATTACTGTCTGTTATCTCCTACCCCCAGATACCTCTAGTACCGACATTACTGTCTGTTATCTCCTACCCCCCAGATACCTCTAGTACCGACATTACTGTCTGTTATCTCCTACCCCCAGATACCTCTAGTACTGATATTACTGTCTGTTATCTCCTACCCCCCAGATACCTCTAGTATTGACATTACTGTCTGTTATCTCCTACCCCCAGATACCTCTAGTATTGACATTACTGTCTGTTATCTCCTACCCCCCAGATACCTCTAGTACTGACATTACTGTCTGTTATCTCCTACCCCCAGATACCTCTAGTACTGACATTACTGTCTGTTATCTCCTACCCCCCCCAGATACCTCTAGTATTGACATTACTGTCTGCTATCTCCTACCCCCAGATACCTCTAGTATTGACATTACTGTCTGTTATCTCCTACCCCCAGATACCTCTAGTATTGACATTACTGTCTGTTATCTCCTACCCCCAGATACCTCTAGTATTGACATTACTGTCTGTTATCTCCTACCCCCCAGATACCTCTAGTAAGGCCTCAGCGAGCCCCGCGGAGCCCAAGGGGAAGCGGCCCCCAGTGCTTGTGGACGGGGTGACTCTGAATGGCCCCACGCTGGACATCCGGGAAGCAGAGAGCTTCCTCAGAGACGCCATGCCCATCATCATGGAGGAGGCCGTCTGGAAGGCTACTGACGTCAAGGAGAAGGTAAACACCTCTTTTCACTATTTTATTTCTCACACTTTGCACTTTCCAGTCCCAGGATGCATAAAGGAAAATGAGATCTGTTGTGAAGTATAACCGGATTCCTCCAGTTTATTGTTCAAACAATAGGACATGGACCTGTATCAGAATGTATCAGGTAAATGGCTCCCCCCCACTATTTGCATTGACCCCCCACTATTTGCATTGACCCCTCCCCCACTATTTGCATGCCCCCCCCTACTATTTGCATTGACCCCTCCCCCCCACTATTTGCATTGACCCCTCCCCCCACTATTTTCATTGACCCCTCCCCCACTATTTGCATTGACCCCTCCCCCACTATTTGCATTGACCCCTCCCCCACTATTTGCATTGACCCCTCCCCCTACTATTTGCATTGACCCCTCCCCCACTATTTGCATTGACCCCTCCCCCTACTATTTGCATTGACCCCTCCCCCTACTATTTGCATTGACCCCTCCCCCCACTATTTGCATTGACCCCTCCCCCTACTATTTGCATTGACCCTTCCCCTACTATTTGCATTGACCCCTCCCCCTACTATGAATAGGCCCAGGTAGTTTGTCTGACGTCAAGGATAAGGTAAACAAACATCTAGTGGAGGGAACAGTCTGAAATGGCACCATTTTCACTATGTAGCTTGAAGGGTGTTTATCAATATGCACACTACCTACCGCGCTCCATACGCTCATGCTCTGAGTGCATTTTAAGACCACGTTCTCTTGAGTACATTCTTGTGAGGATGAGAGTGTGGAGAACACATAGAGTATTACATTTGAGATGCTTTCCCCCCTACTGTATTACCTCACGTTGCACCTCCCCTACTGTATTACCTCACACTGCTCCTCCCCCTATTGTATTACCTCACACTGCTCCTCCGCCTACTGTATTACCTCACGCTGCTCCTCCCCCTACTGTATTACCTCACACTGCTCCTCCCCCTACTGTATTACCTCACGCTGCTCCTCCCCCTACTGTATTACCTCACGCTGCTCCTCCCCCTACTGTATTACCTCACGATGCACCTCCCCCTACTGTATTACCTCACGCTGCACCTCCCCATTCACTGACCCTTCTTCCAACCAGGACAATACAACAATAGAGACCAAACAGGATATACACAAAGCAAAACGTTTCAGATGTCAAGTCTTTGTGGGTAGCTAGCTAGCTAACAATTCTCTGTGGCTAGCTAACAGTAGTAGCAAGACAGTTAGCCCTATTGACTTACTATGGGCTTGCGATTTACTCACACTACAGTGGGTATTGTAGACAGGTAAACACAGCAAAAATGAACACAGCATGTATTTATTAACGTATCAAGATAAATAAATAAAATATTGTAGTCAGCCGACATATGAGATGTGAAGAGGCAACATTTCATTCCGAAGTCGGAGTGTACTTTCTCTGTCTTCAGCTCAGTTAATGTCCGCCATTGATTTCAAGAAATGTTGCATAATTTTTAACACGGTTGCATCATATTTCTGTGCATACTTTCCGTTGCAGCTTGCGTCGATGTACGCTTCAGAAATATGTACAAACGGAGTACGCATTCGAGATGTGCCCTCCGTGCTCCGTTTTTGCCAACTTTGATATGGACTCATCATACTCCCAGCATCCCGTGCTCTAATTTGCGTGGTCCCGGAGCACGGTAAAAGTCTATTTCCTTCTCTCCCATGTAACAGGTGTGCGAGTGGCGCTCTCCGGAGCAGCTGAAGGACCTATTAGACCTAGAGCTGAGGGAAGGAGGCGAGGCACATCCCCAGATACTGCAGCGCTGTCGGGATGCCATCCGGTACAGTGTCAAGACCGGTAAGGACCCAGCTCAACCCCGATTTAAAATCTAACCCCCCAGACCTCAGCCAAACCCTGACTTTCAAAACCCGGACTCTTTAAAAGAGACCAATGAACTTCATCCCAAACCTGTCCTAAACCTTAACCTTCTAACTCTCCAGCCCAGAGTATCTCCTTCGCCATACGATAGTGTCAAGACTGATAGGAAACAGCTCAATCCTAAACCCTTCTCCCAGCGCTATCCTATCCAACCCAGGCTGTTAATCATCAAGATAGCGACAGTAGCCCATCCTTAATACCCCTCCAAGCCTCTTAACCGTCCTAGGCCCTTAACTCTCCCGGCCCCTTAAACCTCCCAGCCCCTGACATCTGAGATCCCTTGACCCCCACCTAGCCCGGTCGAGCCAGACCCCAAATGTAAAACCCCTGTCAACCAGGTCTATCAACCAACTGACCTTCAAACTCTAACCCCCCCAGTTAGCTACCATTAGGTTAGGGTTAAAGTCAGCTACCATTAGGTTAGGGTTAAAGTTAGCTAACATTAGGTTAGGGTTAAAGTCAGCTACCATTAGGTTAGGGTTAAAGTCAGCTAACATTAAGTTAGGGATAAAGTTAGCTAACATTAGGTTAGGGTTAAAGTCAGCTACCATTAGGTTAGGGTTAAAGTCAGCTACCATTAGGTTAGGGTTAAAGTCAGCTACCATTAGGTTAGGGTTAAAGTCAGCTAACATTAGGTTAGGGTTAAAGTCAGCTAACATTAGGTTAGGGTTAAAGTCAGCTAACATTAGGTTAGGGTTAAAGTCAGCTAACATTAGGTTAGGGTTAAAGTCAGCTAACATTAGGTTAGGGTTAAAGTCAGCTACCATTAGGTTAGGGTTAAAGTCAGCTAACATTAAGTTAGGGATAAAGTTAGCTAACATTAAGTTAGGGATAAAGTTAGCTAACATTAGGTTAGGGTTAAAGTCAGCTACCATTAGGTTAGGGTTAAAGTCAGCTACCATTAGGTTAGGGTTAAAGTCAGCTAACATTAGGTTAGGGTTAAAGTCAGCTAACATTAGGTTAGGGTTAAAGTCAGCTAACATTAGGTTAGGGTTAAAGTCAGCTAACATTAGGTTAGGGTTAAAGTCAGCTAACATTAGGTTAGGGTTAAAGTCAGCTACCATTAGGTTAGGGTTAAAGTCAGCTAACATTAGGTTAGGGTTAAAGTCAGCTAACATTAGGTTAGGGTTAAAGTCAGCTAACATTAGGTTAGGGTTAAAGTCAGCTAACATTAGGTTAGGGTTAAAGTCAGCTAACATTAGGTTAGGGTTAAAGTTAGCTAACATTAGGGTAAGGTTAAAGTTAGCTAACATTAGGTTAGGGTTAAAGTCAGCTAACATTAGGTTAGGGTTAAAGTTAGCTAACATTAGGTTAGGGTTAAAGTTAGCTAACATTAGGGAAGGGTTACTGTACTAAATGCCATATTTTTAGCAGATCTTTACAGTCACACGCGCATACATTTTACAGATGGGAATCGAACCCACCAACGTTGGAAAACACCATGCTCTACCAACTGTACTCACGCTAGATACACTAACCGATCCCTATCCAACCCAGGCTGTAAATTATCAAGCTAGCAACAGTAGCTCCTCCTGTTAACTTTCCCAACATTCCCAGCTTTTCCAGAAATCCTGGTTGAAAGTATGTGAATTTTCTTGCTTATTCTCTCCTGATCCCGGGAATTTTAACCCTCCCAGCCCCTGACATCTGAGCTGCTGTGTCTAGCACCTAGCCTCTTAACCCTCCCAGCCCCTGACATCTGAGCTGCTGTGTCTAGCACCTAGCCTCTTAACCCTCTCAGCCCCTGACATCTGAGCTGCTGTGTCTAGCACCTAGCCTCTTAACCCTCTCAGCCCCTGACATCTGAGCTGCTGTGTCTAGCACCTAGCCTCTTAACCCTCCCAGCTCCTGACATCTGAGCTGCTGTGTCTAGCACCTAGCCTCTTAACCCTCTCAGCCCCTGACATCTGAGCTGCTGTGTCTAGCACCTAGCCTCTTAACCCTCTCAGCCCCTGACATCTGAGCTGCTGTGTCTAGCACCTAGCCTCTTAACCCTCCCAGCCCCTGACATCTGAGCTGCTGTGTCTAGCATCTAGCCTCTTAACCCTCTCAGCCCCTGACATCTGAGCTGCTGTGTCTAGCACCTAGCCTCTTGACCCTCCCAGCCCCTGACATCTGAGCTGCTGTGTCTAGCACCTAGCCTCTTAACCCTCCCAGCCCCTGACATCTGAGCTGCTGTGTCTAGCACCTAGCCTCTTAACCCTCCCAGCCCCTGACATCTGAGCTGCTGTGTCTAGCACCTAGCCTCTTAACCCTCCCAGCCCCTGACATCTGAGCTGCTGTGTCTAGCACCTAGCCTCTTAACCCTCTCAGCCCCTGACATCTGAGCTGCTGTGTCTAGCACCTAGCCTCTTAACCCTCCCAGCCCCTGACATCTGAGCTGCTGTGTCTAGCACCTAGCCTCTTAACCCTCTCAGCCCCTGACATCTGAGCTGCTGTGTCTAGCACCTAGCCTCTTAACCCTCTCAGCCCCTGACATCTAATAATAATATATGCTGTGTCTAGCACCTAGCCTCTTAACCCTCTCAGCCCCTGACATCTGAGCTGCTGTGTCTAGCACCTAGCCTCTTAACCCTCCCAGCCCCTGACATCTGAGCTGCTGTGTCTAGCACCTAGCCTCTTAACCCTCTCAGCCCCTGACATCTGAGCTGCTGTGTCTAGCACCTAGCCTCTTAACCCTCTCAGCCCCTGACATCTGAGCTGCTGTGTCTAGCACCTAGCCTCTTAACCCTCCCAGCCCCTGACATCTGAGCTGCTGTGTCTAGCACCTAGCCTCTTAACCCTCCCAGCCCCTGACATCTGAGCTGCTGTGTCTAGCACCTAGCCTCTTAACCCTCCCAGCCCCTGACATCTGAGCTGCTGTGTCTAGCACCTAGCCTCTTAACCCTCCCAGCCCCTGACATCTGAGCTGCTTTGTCTAGCACCTAGCCTCTTAACCCTCCCAGCCCCTGACATCTGAGCTGCTGTGTCTAGCACCTAGCCTCTTAACCCTCTCAGCCCCTGACATCTGAGCTGCTGTGTCTAGCACCTAGCCTCTTAACCCTCCCAGCCCCTGACATCTGAGCTGCTGTGTCTAGCACCTAGCCTCTTAACCCTCCCAGCCCCTGACATCTGAGCTGCTGTGTCTAGCACCTAGCCTGGTCCAGCCAGACCCCAAAACACGATATGATGAATCCTCAAAACCTTGTGTGTTTGTATGTGCAGGACATCCTCTCTTCTTCAACCAGCTCTATGCAGGCATGGACCCTTATTCACTAGTGGGCCGATTCATCACAGAAGCCATCAACCCCAGTCTGTGAGTATTACCTCTTACCATCTCATATGATCCGAGTGTCTGTCAACATGTAACCATACTCACTATATAACTGTGCCTGACAAGGGATGTGGGATTTTACCATCACAGAAATGATATCAATGACAACTATTCTGCTATTCATTTCAGAAGTGTCTGTAGCTCGTTCCTGATGATTGATTGGATAGTATGTAGCCCAGGTGAGAGCAGGCGAGTCATTGACTGGACATGTTTGTTTGTCTTGGCAGGTACACGTACGAGGTGGCTCCAGTGTTCCTGCTGACAGAGGAGGCGGTTCTGCAGAAGATGATTGAGATCATTGGATGGCAGGAGGGAGGAGACGGCATCTTCAGCCCAGGTATGGAAACCACACAGACTGACATCTTCTTCTTCATCTTCATCTTAATTTTCTTCTTTATCCTCTTTATCCTTCATCTTCTTCTTCTTCATCTTCTTCAACTTCATCTTCATCTTTATCCTTCATCTTCTTCTTCTTCTTCTTTATCCTTCATCTTCTTCTTCTTCTTTATCCTTCATCTTCTTCCTCTTCATCTTCTTCTTTATCCTTCATCTTCTTCTTTATCCTTCATCTTCTTCTTTATCCTTCATCTTCTTCTTTATCCTTCATCTTCTTCTTCTTCATTTTCTTCATCTTCTTCATCTTCTTCCTGTGATTGAGAGATTTTCTCTGTGTTCTGCAGGTGGCTCTGTGTCCAACATGTATGCTGTGAACGTGGCCAGGTACCACCACTGTCCTGATGTGAAGGTGCTGGGCCTGTCTGCCTTGCCTAGACTGGTCATGTTTACATCTCAGGAGGTAAACACACACACACACACACACACACACACACACACACACACACACACACACACACACACACACACACACACACACACACACACACACACACACACACACACACACACACACACACACACACACACACACAAACAAACAAACACACCCAGGGTAGGCCAACACCTGTTATTGTTTTAACACCACACACACATACACACACACATATTAGGGAGTTTCTCTGCTCTTTATGATAACATATCACAACAAGCACACAACTATCAGGGAGTTTCTCAGTTCCAGCTGTTGCTCTGAAAGATATTGCCGAGGTGGTTTTATAATCCCTGTCTGTATAGCACCTTATTGTGGATCCTGCCCAGACTAGTCATTAATATAACACCTTATTGTGGATCCTGTCTAGACTGGTCATTAATATAGCACCTTATTGTGGATCCTGTCTAGACTATTCATTAATATAGCACCTTATTGTGGATCCTGTCTAGATTGGTCATTAATATAGCACCTTATTGTGTATCCTGTCTAGAATGGTCATTAATATAGCACCTTATTGTGGATCCTGCCAGGACTAGTCATTAATATAGCACCTTATTGTGGATCCTGTCTAGACTATTCATTAATATAGCACCTTATTGTGGATCTTGTCTAGACTGGTCATTAATATAGCACCTTATCGTGGATCCTGTCTAGACTGGTCATTAATATAGCACCTTATTGTGGATCCTGTCCAGACTGGTCATTAATATAGCACCTTATTGTGGATCCTGCCTAGACTGGTCATTAATATAGCACCTTATTGTGGATCCTGCCAGGACTAGTCATTAATATAACACCTTATTGTGGATCCTGCCCAGACTGGTCATTAATATAGCACCTTATTGTGGATCCTGTCTAGACTGGTCATTAATATAGCACCTTATTGTGGATCCTGCCAGGACTAGTCATTAATATAATACCTTATTGTGGATCCTGCCCAGACTGGTCATTAATATAGCACCTTATTGTGGATCCTGCCAGGACTAGTCATTAATATAACACCTTATTGTGGATCCTGCCCAGACTGGTCATTAATATAGCACCTTATTGTGGATCCTGTCTAGACTGGTCATTAATATAGCACCTTATTGTGGATCCTGCCAGGACTAGTCATTAATATAACACCTTATTGTGGATCCTGCCCAGACTGGTCATTAATATAGCACCTTATTGTGGATCCTGTCTAGACTGGTCATTAATATAGCACCTTATTGTGGATCCTGCCCAGACTGGTCATTAATATAGCACCTTATTGTGGATCCTGCCTAGACTAGTCATTAATATAGCACCTCATTGTGGATCCTGTCTAGACTGGTCTTTAATATAGCACCTTATTGTGGATCCTGCCTAGACTGGTCATTAATATAGCACCTTATTGTGGATCCTGTCTAGACTGGTCATTAATATAGCACCTTATTGTGGATCCTGCCAGGACTAGTCATTAATATAACACCTTATTGTGGATCCTGCCCAGACTGGTCATTAATATAGCACCTTATTGTGGATCCTGCCTAGACTAGTCATTAATATAGCACCTCATTGTGGATCCTGTCTAGACTGGTCATTAATATAGCACCTTATTGTGGATCCTGTCCAGACTATTAATTAATATAGCACCTTATTGTGGATCCTGTCTAGATTGGTCATTAATATAGCACCTTATTGTGTATCCTGTCTAGAATGGTCATTAATGTAGCACCTTATTGTGGATCCTGTCTAGACTATTCATTAATATAGCACCTTATTGTGGATCCTGTCTAGATTGGTCATTAATATAGCACCTTATTGTGGATCCTGTCTAGAATGGTCATTAATATAGCACCTTATTGTGGATCCTGTCTAGAATGGTCATTAATATAGCACCTTATTGTGGATCCTGTCTAGACTATTCATTAATATAGCACCTTATTGTGGATCCTGCCCAGACTAGTCATTTACAGTGCCTTGCGAAAGTATTCGGCCCCCTTGAACTTTGCGACCTTTTGCCACATTTCAGGTTTCAAACATAAAGATATAAAACTGTATTTTTTTGTGAAGAATCAACAACAAGTAGGACACAATCATGAAGTGGAATGACATTTATTGGATTTTTTTTTAACAAATCAAAAACTGAAAAATTGGGCGTGCAAAATTATTCAGCCCCCTTAAGTTAATACTTTGTAGCGCCACCTTTTGCTGCGATTACAGCTGTAAGTCGCTTGGGGTATGTCTCTATCAGTTTTGCACATCGAGAGACTGAAAATTTTTCCCATTCCTCCTTGCAAAACAGCTCGAGCTCAGTGAGGTTGGATGGAGAGCATTTGTGAACAGCAGTTTTCAGTTCATTCCACAGATTCTCGATTGGATTCAGGTCTGGACTTTGACTTGGCCATTCTAACACCTGGATATGTTTATTTTTGAACCATTACATTGTAGATGTTGCTTTATGTTTTGGATCATTGTCTTGTTGGAAGATCTCTGTCCCAGTCTCAGGTCTTTTGCAGACTCCATCAGGTTTTCTTCCAGAATGGTCCTGTATTTGGCTCCATCCATCTTCCCATCAATGTTAACCATCTTCCCTGTCCCTGCTGAAGAAAAGCAGGCCCAAACCATGATGCTGCCACCACCATGTTTGACAGTGGGGATGGTGTGTTCAGGGTGATGAGCTGTGTTGCTTTTACGCCAAACATAACATTTTGCATTGTTGCCAAAAAGTTCAATTTTGGTTTCATCTGACCAGAGCACCTTCGTCCACATGTTTGGTGTGTCCCAGGTGGCTTGTGGCAAACTTTAAACAACACTTTTTAAGGATATCTTTAAGAAATGGCTTTCTTCTTGCCACTCTTCCATAAAGGCAAGAGTTGTGCAATATACGACTGATTGTTGTCCTATGGACAGAGTCTCCCACCTCAGCTGTAGATCTCTGCAGTTCATCCAGAGTGATCATGGGCCTCTTGGCTGCATCTCTGATCAGTCTTCTCCTTGTATGAGCTGAAAGTTTAGAGGGAAGGCCAGGTCTTGGTAGATTTGCAGTGGTCCGATACTCCTTCCATGTCAATATTATCGCTTGCACAGTGCTCCTTGGGATGCTTAAAGCTTGGGAAATCTTTTTGTATCCAAATCCGGCTTTAAACTTCTTCACAACAGTATCTCGGACCTGCCTGGTGTGTTCCTTGTTCTTCATGATGCTCTCTGCGCTTTTAACGGACCTCTGAGACTATCACGGTGCAGGTGCATTTATACGGAGACTTGATTACACACAGGTGGATTGTATTTATCATCATTAGTCATTTAGGTCAACATTGGATCATTCAGAGATCCTCACTGAACTTCTGGAGAGAGTTTGCTGCACTGAAAGTAAAGGGGCTGAATAATTGTGCACGCCCATTTTTTCAGTTTTTGATTTGTTAAAAAAGTTTGAAATATCCAATAAATGTCGTTCCACTTCATGATTGTGTCCCACTTGTTGATTCTTCACAAAAAAATACAGTTTTATATTTTTATGTTTGAAGCCTGAAATGTGGCAAAAGGTCGCAAAGTTCAAGGGGGTCGAATACTTTCGCAAGGCACTGTAGTTGATTAACCAGTTCTCCCTCAGTGACATGTTTCTCTCATTGTTCTTTTCAGTGTCATTACTCGGTTGCCAAAGCAGCGGCTTTCCTGGGAATTGGCACCAACAATGTTTATGTGATCCCGTCAGATAAGAGGTATGTTGCTTACTGGTTGCTGGTTACTGCTGCTTACTGCTGGTTACTGCTGGTTACTGCTGGTTACCGCTGGTCACTGTTGGTTACTGCTGCTTACTGCTGGTTACTGCTGGTTACTGCTGGTTACTGCTGGTCACTGCTGGTTACTGCTAGTTACTGCTGGTTACTGCTGGTTACTGCTGGTCACTGCTGGTTACTGCTGGTCACTGCTGGTTACTGCTACAGTTACACGGATATTTCCACTGACCACACCACACGCTTCTGTTGTCACTGTCCACAATGACTGACCTGCGTCACTATGACACCTGGGTTTCACTAATCCGTGTTAATCTATGACTGACCTGCGTCACTATGACACCTGGGTTTCACTAATCCGTGTTAAACTATGACTGACCTGCATCACTATGACACCTGGGTTACTAATCCGTGTTAATCTATGACTGACCTGCGTCACTATGACCCCTGGGTTTCACTAATCCGTGTTAATCTATGACTGACCTGCATCACTATGACACCTGGGTTACTAATCCGTGTTAATCTATGACTGACCTGCGTCACTATGACACCTGGGTTACTAATCCGTGTTAATCTATGACTGACCTGCGTCACTATGACACCTGGGTTACTAATCCACGTTAATCTATGACTGACCTGCGTCACTATGACACCTGGGTTACTAATCCGTGTTAATCTATGACTGACCTGCGTCACTATGACACCTGGGTTACTAATCCACGTTAATCTATGACTGACCTGCGTCACTATGACACCTGGGTTACTAATCCGTGTTAATCTATGACTGACCTGCGTCACTATGACACCTGGGTTACTAATCCGCGTTAATCTATGACTGACCTGCGTCACTATGACACCTGGGTTACTAATCCGTGTTAATCTATGACTGACCTGCGTCACTATGACACCTGGGTTACTAATCCGTGTTAATCTATGACTGACCTGCGTCACTATGACACCTGGGTTACTAATCCGTGTTAATCTATGACTGACCTGCGTCACTATGACACCTGGGTTACTAATCCGTGTTAATCTATGACTGACCTGCGTCACTATGACACCTGGGTTACTAATCCGTGTTAATCTATGACTGACCTGCGTCACTATGACACCTGGGTTACTAATCTGTGTTAATCTATGACTGACCTGCGTCACTATGACACCTGGGTTACTAATCTGTGTTAATCTATGACTGACCTGCGTCACTATGACCCCTGGGTTTCACTAATCCGCGTTAATCTATGACTGACCTGCGTCACTGTGACACCTGGGTTTCACTAATCCGTGTTAAACTATGACTGACCTGCGTCACTATGACACCTGGGTTACTAATCCGTGTTAATCTATGACTGACCTGCGTCACTATGACCCCTGGGTTTCACTAATCCGTGTTAATCTATGACTGACCTGCGTCACTATGACACCTGGGTTTCACTAATCCGTGTTAATATATGACTGACCTGCGTCACTATGACACCTGGGTTACTAATCCTTGTTAATATATGACTGACCTGCGTCACTATGACATCTGGGTTACTAATCCGTGTTAATCTATGACTGACCTGCGTCACTATGACACCTGGGTTACTAATCCGTGTTAATCTATGACTGACCTGCGTCACTATGACACCTGGGTTACTAATCCGTGTTAATCTATGACTGACCTGCGTCACTATGACACCTGGGTTACTAATCCGTGTTGATCTATGACTGACCTGCGTCACTATGACCCCTGGGTTTCACTAATCCGTGTTAATCTATGACTGACCTGCGTCACTATGACACCTGGGTTACTAATCCGTGTTAATCTATGACTGACCTGCGTCACTATGACACCTGGGTTACTAATCCGCGTTAATCTATGACTGACCTGCGTCACTATGACACCTGGGTTACTAATCCGCGTTAATCTATGACTGACCTGCGTCACTATGACACCTGGGTTACGAATCCGTGTTAATCTATGACTGACCTGCGTCACTATGACACCTGGGTTACTAATCCGTGTTAATCTATGACTGACCTGCGTCACTATGACACCTGGGTTTCACTAATCCGTGTTAAACTATGACTGACCTGCGTCACTATGACACCTGGGTTTCACTAATCCGTGTTAATCTATGACTAACCTGCGTCACTATGACACCTGGGTTTCACTAATCCGTGTTAAACTATGACTGACCTGCGTCACTATGACACCTGGGTTACTAATCCGCGTTAATCTATGACTGACCTGCGTCACTATGACACCTGGGTTACTAATCCGTGTTAATCTATGACTGACCTGCGTCACTATGACACCTGGGTTACTAATCCGTGTTAATCTATGACTGACCTGCGTCACTATGACACCTGGGTTACTAATCCATGTTAATCTATGACTGACCTGCGTCACTATGACACCTGGGTTACTAATCTGTGTTAATCTATGACTGACCTGCGTCACTATGACACCTGGGTTACTAATCTGTGTTAATCTATGACTGACCTGCGTCACTATGACCCCTGGGTTTCACTAATCCGCGTTAATCTATGACTGACCTGCGTCACTATGACCCCTGGGTTTCACTAATCCGCGTTAATCTATGACTGACCTGCGTCACTATGACACCTGGGTTACTAATCCGTGTTAATCTATGACTGACCTGCGTCACTATGACCCCTGGGTTTCACTAATCCGTGTTAATCTATGACTGACCTGCGTCACTATGACACCTGGGTTACTAATCCGTGTTAATCTATGACTGACCTGCGTCACTATGACCCCTGGGTTTCACTAATCCGTGTTAATCTATGACTGACCTGCGTCACTATTCTTCCTGGGTTACTAATCCGTGTTAATCTATGACTGACCTGCGTCACTATGACCCCTGGGTTTCACTAATCCGTGTTAATCTATGACTGACCTGCGTCACTATGACACCTGCGTTACTAATCCGCGTTAATATATGACTGACCTGCGTCACTATGACACCTGCGTCACTAATCCGCGTTAATCTTTCTTTATGTGTCTTTGTTTCTCAGAGGGAAGATGATTCCTGCGGAGTTTGAGAAGCAAGTACAGAGAGCCAAAGATGAGGTGAGAAGGAGAACAATGAATGGAGTCAGCAAGGTTGTTTGGTGTCAGATATGTTATGTAACACAGTCGGGAACTGGGAACTGCTGTTGATTATACCCATGGTGAGGGTTAGGGAACTGCTGTTGATTATACCCATGGTGAGGGTTAGGAAACTGCTGTTGATTATACCCATGGTGAGGGTTAGGGAACTGCTGTTGATTATACCCATGGTGAGGGTTAGGGAACTGCTGTTGATTATACCCATGGTGAGGGTTAGGGAACTGCTGTTGATTATACCCATGGTGAGGGTTAGGAAACTGCTGTTGATTATACCCATGGTGAGGGTTAGGGAACTGCTGTTGATTATACCCATGGTGAGGGTTAGGGAACTGCTGTTGATTATACCCATGGTGAGGGTTAGGGAACTGCTGTTGATTATACCCATGGTGAGGGTTAGGGAACTGCTGTTGATTATACTGTAATGATACTACTGTACTGTTATCCTGTAATGACCAGGATGATGGAGTAACATTATATTGTTGTGTGATGGTATATAGTATTAATGACCAGGATGATGGAGTAACATTATATTGTTGTGTGATGGTATATAGTATTAATGACCAGGATGATGGAGTAACATTATATTGTTGTCATCTGATGGTTATTAATGACCAGGATGATGGAGTAACATTATATTGTTGTGTGATGGTATATAGTATTAATGACCAGGATGATGGAGTAACATTATATTGTCCTCTGATGGTATATAGTATTAATGACCAGGATGATGGAGTAACATTATATTGTTGTCATCTGATGGTTATTAATGACCAGGATGATGGAGTAACATTATATTGTTGTGTGATGGTATATAGTATTAATGACCAGGATGATGGAGTAACATTATATTGTCCTCTGATGGTATATAGTATTAATGACCAGGATGATGGAGTAACATTATATTGTTGTCCTCTGATGGTATGTAGTATTAATGACCAGGATGATGGAGTAACATTATATTGTTGTCCTCTGATGGTTATTAATGACCAGGATGATGGAGTAACATTATATTGTTGTCCTCTGATGGTATATAGTATTAATGACCAGGATGATGGAGTAACATTATATTGTTGTCCTCTGATGGTATATAGTATTAATGACCAGGATGATGGAGTAACATTATATTGTTGTCATCTGATGGTTATTAATGACCAGGATGATGGAGTAACATTATATTGTTGTCCTCTGGTATGTAGTATTAATGACCAGGATGATGGAGTAACATTATATTGGGCACAGACGTCAATTCACCCGTCTGTTCCACGTTGGTTTAATGTAATTTCATTGAGATGACGTGGAAACAACGTTGATTCAACCAGTGTGTGTTCCCAGTGGGATGATATTGTTGTTGTTGTTGTTGACAGGGAGCGTTGCCCTTCATGGTGAACGCCACAGCAGGGACCACCGTACTAGGGGCCTTCGATCCGCTGGAGGAGATAGCTGACATCTGTGAACGACACAATCTATGGATGCATGTAGATGTAAGTGGATCTTAATTAAAGATCATTCTTTCATTCATTTATCGATTTATCGATCCATCAATCCGTTTGGGTATTGATAAGTAGTTTGTTTGTTCCTTTAATCATTCACTCAATCACCCTCTTTTCTGTCTGTTCTCTGTCTGTCTGTTCTCTCTCTTCTCTGTCTGTTCTCTCTCTTCTCTCTCTTCTCTGTCTGTTCTCTCTCTTCTCTGTCTGTTCTCTGTCTTCTCTCTCTTCTCTGTCTGTTCTCTCTGTTCTCTGTCTGTTCTCTGTCTGTTCTCTGTCTGTTCTCTGTTTGTTCTCTGTCTGTTCTCTGTCTCTTCTTTGTCTCTTCTTTGTCTCTTCTTTGTCTCTTGTCTGTCCTTCCTGTAGGCATGTTGGGGAGGAGGAGCCCTGATGTCTAAGAAACACAGATACCTGCTGCAGGGCATTCACAGGTAAGACAACAGGTTTATCTGGAGGAGGTAGTAAGACAACAGGTTTATCTGGAGGAGGAGGTAGTAAGACAACAGGTTTATCTGGAGGAGGTAGTAAGACAACAGGTTTATCTGGAGGAGGTAGTAAGACAACAGGTTTATCTGGAGGAGGTAGTAAGACAACAGGTTTATCTGGAGGAGGTAGTAAGACAGTAAGACAACAGGTTTATCTGGAGGAGGTAGTAAGACAGTAAGACAACAGGTTTATCTGGAGGAGGTAGTAAGACAGTAAGACAACAGGTTTATCTGGAGGAGGTAGTAAGACAACAGGTATATCTGGAGGAGGTAGTAAGACAGTAAGACAACAGGTTTATCTGGAGGAGGTAAGACAACAGGTTTATCTGGAGGAGGTAGTAAGACAACAGGTTTATCTGGAGGAGGAAGTAAGACAACAGGTTTATCTGGAGGAGGTAGTAAGACAACAGGTTTATCTGGAGGAGGTAGTAAGACAGTAAGACAACAGGTTTATCTGGAGGAGGAGGTAGTAAGACAACAGGTTTATCTGGAGGAGGAGGTAGTAAGACAACAGGTTTATCTGGAGGAGGAGGAAGTAAGACAACAGGTTTATCTGGAGGAGGTAGTAAGACAGTAAGACAACAGGTTTATCTGGAGGAGGTAGTAAGACAGTAAGACAACAGGTTTATCTGGAGGAGGTAGTAAGACAGTAAGACAACAGGTTTATCTGGAGGAGGTAGTAAGACAACAGGTATATCTGGAGGAGGTAGTAAGACAGTAAGACAACAGGTTTATCTGGAGGAGGAAGTAAGACAGTAAGACAACAGGTATATCTGGAGGAGGTAGTAAGACAGTAAGACAACAGGTTTATCTGGAGGAGGTAGTAAGACAGTAAGACAACAGGTACATCTGGAGGAGGTAGTAAGACAGTAAGACAACAGGTACATCTGGAGGAGGTAGTAAGACAACAGGTTTATCTGGAGGAGGTAGTAAGACAACAGGTTTATCTGGAGGAGGAAGTAAGACAGTAAGACAACAGGTATATCTGGAGGAGGTAGTAAGACAGTAAGACAACAGGTTTATCTGGAGGAGGTAGTAAGACAACAGGTTTATCTGGAGGAGGAGGTAGTAAGACAACAGGTTTATCTGGAGGAGGTAGTAAGACAACAGGTTTATCTGGAGGAGGTAGTAAGACAACAGGTTAATCAGGAGGAGGTTGTAAGACAGTAAGACAACAGGTTTATCTGGAGGAGGAGGTAGTAAGACAACAGGTTTATCTGGAGGAGGAGGTAGTAAGACAACAGGTTTATCTGGAGGAGGTAGTAAGACAACAGGTTTATCTGGAGGAGGAGGTAGTAAGACAACAGGTTTATCTGGAGGAGGTAGTAAGACAACAGGTTTATCTGGAGGAGGAGGTAGTAAGACAACAGGTTTATCTGGAGGAGGTAGTAAGACAACAGGTTTATCAGGAGGAGGTTGTAAGACAACAGGTTTATCTGGAGGAGGTAGTAAGACAACAGGTTTATCAGGAGGAGGTTGTAAGACAACAGGTTTATCTGGAGGAGGTAGTAAGACAGTAAGACAACAGGTTTATCTGGAGGAGGTAGTAAGACAGTAAGACAACAGGTTTATCTGGAGGAGGTAGTAAGACAGTAAGACAACAGGTTTATCTGGAGGAGGTAGTAAGACAACAGGTATATCTGGAGGAGGTAGTAAGACAGTAAGACAACAGGTTTATCTGGAGGAGGTAAGACAACAGGTTTATCTGGAGGAGGTAGTAAGACAACAGGTTTATCTGGAGGAGGAAGTAAGACAACAGGTTTATCTGGAGGAGGTAGTAAGACAACAGGTTTATCTGGAGGAGGTAGTAAGACAGTAAGACAACAGGTTTATCTGGAGGAGGAGGTAGTAAGACAACAGGTTTATCTGGAGGAGGTAGTAAGACAACAGGTTTATCTGGAGGAGGAAGTAAGACAGTAAGACAACAGGTATATCTGGAGGAGGTAGTAAGACAGTAAGACAACAGGTTTATCTGGAGGAGGTAGTAAGACAACAGGTTTATCTGGAGGAGGTAGTAAGACAGTAAGACAACAGGTATATCTGGAGGAGGTAGTAAGACAACAGGTTTATCTGGAGGAGGAAGTAAGACAACAGGTTTATCTGGAGGAGGTAGTAAGACAACAGGTTTATCTGGAGGAGGTAGTAAGACAGTAAGACAACAGGTTTATCTGGAGGAGGTAGTAAGACAACAGGTTTATCTGGAGGAGGTAGTAAGACAACAGGTTTATCTGGAGGAGGTAGTAAGACAACAGGTTTATCTGGAGGAGGTAGTAAGACAGTAAGACAACAGGTTTATCTGGAGGAGGTAGTAAGACAACAGGTATATCTGGAGGAGGAAGTAAGACAACAGGTTTATCTGGAGGAGGTAGTAAGACAGTAAGACAACAGGTATATCTGGAGGAGGAAGTAAGACAACAGGTTTATCTGGAGGAGGTAGTAAGACAGTAAGACAACAGGTTTATCTGGAGGAGGTAGTAAGACAACAGGTTTATCTGGAGGAGGTAGTAAGACAGTAAGACAACAGGTTTATCTGGAGGAGGTAGTAAAGACAACAGGTTTATCTGGAGGAGGTAGTAAGACAGTAAGACAACAGGTTTATCTGGAGGAGGTAGTAAGACAACAGGTTTATCTGGAGGAGGTAGTAAGACAACAGGTTTATCTGGAGGAGGTAGTAAGACAACAGGTTTATCTGGAGGAGGTAGTAAGACAACAGGTTTATCTGGAGGAGGTAGTAAGACAACAGGTTTATCTGGAGGAGGTAGTAAGACAACAGGTTTATCTGGAGGAGGTAGTAAGACAGTAAGACAACAGGTTTATCTGGAGGAGGTAGTAAGACAGTAAGACAACAGGTTTATCTGGAGGAGGTAGTAAGACAGTAAGACAATAGGTTTATCTGGAGGAGGTAGTAAGACAGTAAGACAACAGGTTTATCTGGAGGAGGTAGTAAGACAGTAAGACAACAGGTTTATCTGGAGGAGGTAGTAAGACAGTAAGTCAACAGGTTTATCTGGAGGAGGTAGTAAGACAGTAAGACAACAGGTTTATCTGGAGGAGGTAGTAAGACAACAGGTTTATCTGGAGGAGGTAGTAAGACAACAGGTTTATCTGGAGGAGGTAGTAAGACAACAGGTTTATTTGGAGGAGGTAGTAAGACAGTAAGACAACAGGTTTATCTGGAGGAGGTAGTAAGACAGTAAGACAACAGGTTTATCTGGAGGAGGTAGTAAGACAACAGGTTTATCTGGAGGAGGTAGTAAGACAACAGGTTTATCTGGAGGAGGTAGTAAGACAGTAAGACAACAGGTTTATCTGGAGGAGGTAGTAAGACAACAGGTTTATCTGGAGGAGGTAGTAAGACAACAGGTTTATCTGGAGGAGGTAGTAAGACAGTAAGACAACAGGTTTATCTGGAGGAGGTAGTAAGACAACAGGTTTATCTGGAGGAGGTAGTAAGACAGTAAGACAACAGGTTTATCTGGAGGAGGTAGTAAGACAACAGGTTTATCTGGAGGAGGTAGTAAGACAACAGGTTTATCTGGAGGAGGTAGTAAGACAACAGGTTTATCTGGAGGAGGTAGTAAGACAACAGGTTTATCTGGAGGAGGTAGTAAGACAACAGGTTTATCTGGAGGAGGTAGTAAGACAACAGGTTTATCTGGAGGAGGTAGTAAGACAACAGGTTTATCTGGAGGAGGTAGTAAGACAACAGGTTTATCTGGAGGAGGTAGTAAGACAGTAAGACAACAGGTTTATCTGGAGGAGGTAGTAAGACAACAGGTTTATCTGGAGGAGGTAGTAAGACAACAGGTTTATCTGGAGGAGGTAGTAAGACAACAGGTTTATCTGGAGGAGGTAGTAAGACAACAGGGATAAAGTGTTCATAATAACAGGTGGTTTCTGTTGCTTTGTTTCCCTCTTAGAGCCAACTCAGTAGCATGGAATCCTCACAAGATGCTGATGGCTGGTCTACAGTGCTGTGCATTCATGGTTCGGGACAAAACGGTACGATAAACACGGCCTCCTCTTCCTCTTCCCCCCATCTTCCTCACCTGAATCATCTTCATCATCCTCTTCCTCAAATCAAATCAGTGTATTGGTCACTTACACATGGTTAGCAGATGTTATTGCGAGTGTAACGAAATCTCGTTCTCATTATTTTCCTCCTCTTCTTCCTCAACTCAAATCGAATTTTATTGGTCACATACACATGGTTAGCAGATGTTGTTGCGATTGTAGCGAAATCTCTTTCTCATTGTGTTTCTCCTCTTCCTCCTCATTATCTTCATTCTCCTCCTCTTCCTCCTCCTCTGACCTAGATGTGTGTATGTATTGGTATTGATATGTAGGCTACGTTTCCTTTTACAATTTGTTTTATTGTAGTTCTGTCCTTGAGCTGTTCTTGTCTATTAATTTTCTGTATTAATTAATGTTGTGTATTATGTCATGTGTGGACCATAGGAAGAGTAGCTGCTGCTTTCGTAACAGCTAATAACGACCCTAATAAAATACCAAAATATCTCTTCCTCCTTCTCTTTCTCCTCCTTCCTCCCCGACCTCTTCCTTCGTTATCCAGATTCTGCTCCAGAGACTCATATGTTCTTTCTGTGTTCCGTTGTTCTAGAATCTTCTCCAGAGACTCATACGTTCTCTCTGTGTTCCGTTGTTCTAGAATCTTCTCCAGAGATTCATACATTCTCTCTGTGTTCCGCTGTTCTAGAATCTTCTCCAGAGACTCATACATTCTCTCTGTGTTCCGTTGTTCTAGAATCTTCTCCAGAGATTCATACATTCTCTCTGTGTTCCGCTGTTCTAGAATCTTCTCCAGAGACTCATACATTCTCTCTGTGTTCCGCTGTTCTAGAATCTTCTCCAGAGACTCATACGTTCTCTCTGTGTTCCGCTGTTCTAGAATCTTCTCCAGCGGTGCCACTCGGCCCAGGCCTCCTACCTCTTCCAGCAGGATAAGTTCTATGATGTCAGCTATGACACGGGAGACAAGTCCATTCAGTGCAGCCGCAAGCCCGACGCCTTCAAGTTCTGGCTGATGTGGAAAGCCATCGGCACCAAGGGTCTGGAAGAGAGAGTGGACAGAGCCCTCGCTATGGCCAGGTCAGTTTGAAACAAAAATATATTTCTCTTTTGTTTTTTCTCCAAAGACTTGATAGCAGACTCATCTATGTAGCCTGGTCCCAGATCTGTTTTTGCTCTGGTCCAGTGAAATGCTTACAGTGTTGGTCTAATGTATGAGCTTTAGTGTACATTGTAGTGGCAGGCCGTCTGCACCGTAGCAACAGTCAATCTCCCAGCCCTCTACTGGCCCCCTTTTAACATCTATTTCAACTTTATTTAACTTGGCAAGTCAGTTAAGATCAAATTATTTTTTACAATGACGGCCTACCGGGGAACAGTGGGTTTAACTGCCTTGTTCAGGTGCAGAACGACATATTTTTTACCTTGTCAGCTCGGGGATTCCATTTATCAACCTTTCGGTTACTGGCCCAGCGCTTTGACCACTAGGCTACCTGTCGTCCCTCCACTCTAACCACTAGGCTACCTGCCGTCCCTCCACTCTAACCACTAGGCTACCTGCCGTCCCTTCACTCTAACCACTAGGCTACCTGCCGTCCCTCCACTCTAACCACTAGGCTACCTGCCGTCCCTCCACTCTAACCACTAGGCTACCTGCCGTCCCTTCACTCTAACCACTAGGCTACCTGCCGTCCCTTCACTCTAACCACTAGGCTACCTGCCGTCCCTCCACTCTAACCACTAGGCTACCTGCCGTCCCTCCACTCTAACCACTAGACGACAATACCGAGTGATGGGAAGGGCTCTGCATCGAATGTAATTAGGATCTGTCCAATGCTTCCTGCTCTCAGCGTCTCTGCCCAAAATACCAAAGTAGTAGCTAGCTACAAATAGACTGTTTAGCAAAAGGTGGCCGACCCTGAAGACCTAAGACCTACTAAGGTATGCAGACTTCTGCCGAATCATCTACATCATATCTGTTAGAGCAGGGCTTGAGCAAAAGCCTGCACAGTCACCCGGTAAGTCTCCAGGAGGACAGGAGGCCATCTCTACACTGTGGTCACCTCTGGTCTAGACACAGTAACATTGCTCATCCAAAACAGTATGTTTTCCATACACTTAGAGTAGTAGCAGTTTAACTATGGAGTAAAACCCTACACCTTGAGATACCCCTCTCTAATAGATATAACCCAGGCTGAGGAACGATAGATCTTCTACACGAGCAACCACAGCATCTCCACAGCTTTCTAACAAGGTGTACAGTGGAGAATACAGAGGCAGACTGGGCTCGGCAGACTGGGCTCGGCAGACTGGGCTCGGCAGACTGGGCTCGGCAGACTGGGCTCGGCAGACTGGGCTCGGCAGACTGGGCTCGGCAGACTGGGCTTGGCAGAATGGGCTCTGCAGACTGGGCTCGGCAGAATGGGCTCGGTAGAATGGGCTCGGCAGAATGGGCTCGGTAGAATGGGCTCGGTAGAATGGGCTCGGTAGAATGGGCTCGGCAGAATGGGCTCGGCAGACTGCATGTAATTCAAGCAGTCCTAGAAAATGGAGCTGTATATTTGGGAGGTCAGCCGGTTCTATTTCTGGGCCGTTGGCAGTAAAATTACAGTCGGGTCAGAGGGTTCCTTAACTATTCTGTGTGGCATTTAGTTGTCCTCTCATCTATTCTGATCCAGATGACCTGCGGTCACCTTTACAGTTCAGGACCTACTGACTGGCGGGGGTGTGTGGGACCAAGATAGGGGAGGGGGTCGTACGACACGAGGCCAGACAACGGCCAGGCTATTTTCAGACTGTTACTGATAGCCCTGCTCACTCCACTCCATTCATGTGTCTAATGCTGTATACGATTCAGTGGGTCGGTCGGTGCCGTTTAACATGAGGGAGGACCGGTCCTTTTTATTTCCCCGTGAACACGCCCTTATTTCTAATACATCCTATTGGATGACTGTCATTCATATTCACCCAGTTCAGTGATAGGTTTAGGCTACTGTCATTCATATTCACCCAGTTCAGTGATAGGTTTAGGCTACTGTCATTCATATTCACCCAGGTCAGTGATAGGTTTAGGCTACTGTCATTCATATTCACCCAGTTCAGTGATAGGTTTAGGCTACTGTCATTCATATTCACCCAGTTCAGTGATAGGTTTAGGCTACTGTCATTCATATTCACCCAGGTCAGTGATAGGTTTAGGCTACTGTCATTCATATTCACCCAGGTCAGTGATAGGTTTAGGCTACTGTCATTCATATTCACCCAGTTCAGTGATAGGTTTAGGCTACTGTCATTCATATTCACCCAGTTCAGTGATAGGTTTAGGCTACTGTCATTCATATTCACCCAGGTCAGTGATAGGTTTAGGCTACTGTCATTCATATTCACCCAGGTCAGTGATAGGTTTAGGCTACTGTCATTCATATTCACCCAGGTCAGTGATAGGTTTAGGCTACTGTCATTCATATTCACCCAGTTCAGTGATAGGTTTAGGCTACTGTCATTCATATTCACCCAGTTCAGTGATAGGTTTAGGCTACTGTCATTCATATTCACCCAGTTCAGTGATAGGTTTAGGCTACTGTCATTCATATTCACCCAGTTCAGTGATAGGTTTAGGCTACTGTCATTCATATTCACCCAGTTCAGTGATAGGTTTAGGCTACTGTCATTCATATTCCATTCACCCAGTTCAGTGATAGGTTTAGGCTACTGTCATTCATATTCCCCCAGTTCAGTGATAGGTTTAGGCTACTACATGATACTCTATTGTTCCCCTATACCCATCATGAGGTTGCCTAGCCTATGAATTAAAGTTTACAACATAGGTGGACACAGGTTGAGAGAACAATTCGAGTAGTCGAGGTGACAGTGACACATTCCTTGCCTGCATCTAGCTGATCTAGGGTTTAATCATTAGTCTTAACAGTTGCAAACGAGAGTTTCTATTGGACACATTCAGGTGTGTTTATCCCTGTTTCATTCCATTTAAAAAAACGTTTTTCAACAGAATCGGAATGAATACACGCCTGTCTGGCTGGAGGACAGGGCCCTCTAGTGGTGGTCTAGAGGATAGCAGGAGGACAGGGACCTCTAGTGGTGGTATAGAGGATAGCAGGAGGACAGGGCCCTCTAGTGGTGGTCTAGAGGATAGCAGGAGGACCACTGGAGCAGGATTGCTGTGTTGGACAGACTAGAAGACACATTTCAGTGTCTGGCTGGAGGACAGGGCCCTCTAGAGGATAGCAGGAGGACCACTGGAGCAGGATTGCTGTGTTGGACAGACTAGAAGACACATTTCAGTGTCTGGCTGGAGGACAGGACCCTCTAGAGGATAGCAGGAGGACCACTGGAGCAGGATTGCTGTGTTGGACAGACTAGAAGACACATTTCAGTGTCTTCAAAAAGGCTCGGTAAAACTCTTGTAGCCTGAAAAAAAGGGGTTTCCTACGGTTGTGTCATGTAATTATTTGTGACACTCTCGACTTCCTTCTCTTTGGTAGATATCTGGCAGAGGAGATCAAGAAGAGAGATGGATTCCGTCTTGTGATGGAGCCGGAGTACACCAACGTCTGTTTCTGGTACATTCCTCCTAGTCTGAGGGACATGGCTGACGGACCTGAGTTCTGGAGAAATGTCCATGCGGTAAGTCAGAGGAGGACATCCCCCTCGTTATACAGAACACGATCCTCTCCTTTCCTGTGGTGTTCTTCAACATTAACAGAAGCCCTGTCATCAATAACACAACAACAACAAAATACAATTCAATTCAGGAATTAATTCATGTTGAAAAACAAAACAAAAAAAAACATTCATTTCACAGGATATGAATGAGACAAATGTTAGCTAACCGTGAGGATTTAGGCTCCAGTCTCTTTTGGGAGGTGTGGGTTCAGATCCCACCACTGGCACAAGCAGGACCATAATCCTCCAATCCTAATCCATACGGAAATGGACCTTAGATCTGTATGTGGAGACTCTAAATACAACTTGACTTTGGTTATTATGTCCCAATAATCTCTCCTTTCTGAAAGGTAATGTCTGGTACATGGAAACACCAATTCAGTGTTCTGACACGTGAATGAGTGTTTACTTCACAAGGAAGGAGAGATTATTGGAAATACTGACGCCTTAACTTCCCAGTTCCACCATCTCACAAGTGTATGTACTACTCCCTACCCCCAGGTGGCGCCAGTGGTTAAGGAGCGCATGATGAAGAAGGGCTCTATGATGGTAGGCTACCAGCCCCATGGAGACAAGGCTAACTTCTTCAGACAGATCATCATTAGCCCTCAGGTCAGCAGAGAAGACATGGACTTTCTGCTGGACCAAATACACAGCCTGGGGATGGACTTATGATCCCACGGGGAATACCTACAAAATGGCACCCCGTTCCCTCAATGAGCCCTGGGCAAAAGTAGTGCACTATATACAGGGAATTTGGGTACCATTTTGAACAAAACCCAAATGGTCATGTTCAGTAGGCACGAAACAGGAGATCCTGTTTTGAAACTGAGTGAAAAGGAAGTGGTACCCCAAACATCCTATAAGAAGTTTCCAAACATCCTATAAGAAGTTTCCAAACATCCTATAAGAAGTTTCCAAACATCCTATAAGAAGTTTCCAAACATCCTATAAGAAGTTTCCAAACATCCTATAAGAAGTTTCCAAACATCCTATAAGAAGTTTCCAAACATCCTATAAGAAGTTTCCAAACATCCTATAAGAAGTTTCCAAATGTCCTATAAGAAGTGTGTTAACTTGTTCTCTTATTTGGTGCCCCAGGGCTGTGCAGTAGCCTCAGCATGTCATCCTTCCATTGCCCGTCTCCATAAAGTGCTCAAACGAGTACCTCTTTCTGCTATTCACTATCGATTCCATTTGTAATTCTGAGGACAGGCAGTGTGTCCCTCCATGAGACTGTAGACACAGTAGCTTGTGTCCATCCATGAGACAGTAGACACAGTAGCTTGTTCACGTCCATGAGACAGTAGACACAGTAGCTTGTTCATGTCCATGAGACTGTAGACACAGTAGCTTGTTGACGGTTTTCAGGGCTCAACCTCTTCATAGGAACCTATTTCAGATAAATAAAAAACTCAAAAGTCATTATCCTTTATGTCAATGTGATTTTTTTTGGTTTTGAGTAATATAATAAATACTGTTTTAATATAACTGCTGTTGGAAAGCGAGGCGTGCAACTTTTAGTAAAAGCTGAAATGTTTTGAAGAGATTTTAGGAGATACGATTTTAAGCGATACCGATTGATTGTAAGAGATTTATATAAATATTAATATATGTTTATTACTTGATGAGATTAATATATAAATCTTTAGAGAATAATGATGTGTAATGTGATGCTTTAAATCTATTTTAGTTCTTTCTTTTCATTTAGGATTTTCTCTTTTGAATTCATTTTCTTCCAGACGCAATTAACTTTTACAATTTTAAAATCATTTAAAAAAATGTTTTTAAAAACGTAGCACACCTAGTGCCTGAATACTGTGAGTCCACCTACATACATCAGATCTTAAAATGGCTACCGTTGTTATGTTTAATAAACAGTTGTTGGTGTTTTTAGCAACACTTGACTTAAAGCCAACAGATGAAATGCTTTCTTTCTATGTTTTAAAACGGACTCAAAATGCCTGTTATTTAGTCATTACTACGAGACGATAATAAGACGATATAAGTGGTCAAACCTTAATGCATTACAGCTGCTTTATAATACATTATACCAGTTGGCTTTAAAAGGAAGGTGTTTTATTTTGTAGCTTCAAAGAGAATGGTGTTTACTTTAAACTTGTACCAAGTTCTGTGTACAATACTAGGATACGTGCATTCTGTAGCATACCTCATATCGTATTGTAGTATCTGTAGCATACCTCATATCGTATTCTGGCAAGACATTCTGTTTTCTCTTGTTGTTTTCTCTTGTTGTTGTTGTTTTGTTCAGATATGTTGTCTGGAAAAAGCCTGTATGTGTTTGTTGTTTTTTGTAGATGGAGGTTTCACTGAGAATTATTTATTTTCTTTATCAGTGAAAATAAAACCATTTGTTTACTGAATCAGGTTGTTGTTGAGTATCTTTTGACTTCATAGCCTGGTATAGACCTCTGTGTGTTTTAGCCCTCTCCTCTGATTACAGACTGCCTCTTCATAGCCTGGTATAGACCTCTGTGTGTTTTAGCCCTCTCCTCTGATTACAGACTTCCCGTTCATAGCCTGGTATAGACCTCTGTGTGTTTTAGCCCACTCCTCTGATTACAGACTGCCTCTTCATAGCCTGGTATAGACCTCTGTGTGTTTTAGGCCACTCCTCTGATTACAGACTGCCTCTTCATAGCCTGGTATAGACCTCTGTGTGTTTTAGGCCACTCCTCTGATTACAGACTGCCTCTTCATAGCCTGGTATAGATCTCTGTGTGTTCTAGCCCACTCCTCTGATTACAGACTTCTTCTTCATAGCCTGGTATAGATCTCTGTGTGTTTTAGCACACTCCTCTGATTATTACCATGTCAGACAGTACAGTACATTTTTCTGCTTTAGTCATCTTCTCTGAAGCAGGTCCAGGTCTGGACCAGGGTAATCGTTAGAGAAGATGGACCAGGGTAATCATTAGTCAGAGAAGATGGTCCAGGGTAATCATTAGTCAGAGAAGATGGACCAGGGTAATCATTAGTCAGAGAAGATGGACCAGGGTAATCATTAGTCAGATAAGATGGACCAGGGTAATCATTAGTCAGAGATGATGGACCAGGGAATCATTAGTCAGAGATGATGGACCAGGGTAATCATTAGTCAGAGAAGATGGACCAGGGTAATCGTTAGTCAGAGAAGATGGACCAGGGTAATCATTAGCCAGAGAAGATGGACCAGGGTAATCATTAGCCAGAGAAGATGGACCAGGGTAATCATTAGTCAGAGATGATGGACCAGGGTAATCATTAGAGAAGATGGACCAGGGTAATCATTAGCCAGAGAAGATGGACCAGGGTAATCATTAGAGAAGATGGACCAGGGTAATCGTTAGTCAGAGAAGATGGACCAGGGTAATCATTAGCCCGAGAAGATGGACCAGGGTAATCATTAGCCAGAGAAGATGGACCAGGGTAATCATTAGAGAAGATGGACCAGGGTAATCATTAGTCAGAGAAGATGGACCAGGGTAATCATTAGCCAGAGAAGATGGACCAGGGTAATCATTAGAGAAGATGGACCAGGGTAATCATTAGCCAGAGAAGATGGACCAGGGTAATCATTAGCCAGAGAAGATGGACCAGGGTAATCATTAGAGAAGATGGACCAGGGTAATCATTAGCCAGAGAAGATGGACCAGGGTAATCATTAGTCAGAGAAGATGGACCAGGGTAATCATTAGTCAGAGAAGATGGACCAGGGTAATCATTAGCCAGAGAAGATGGACCAGGGTAATCATTAGTCAGCGAAGATGGACCAGGGTAATCATTAGCCAGAGAAGATGGACCAGGGTAATCATTAGCCAGAGAAGATGGACCAGGGTAATCATTAGCCAGAGAAGATGGACCAGGGTAATCATTAGTCAGAGAAGATGGACCAGGGTAATCGTTAGTCAGAGAAGATGGACCAGGGTAATCGTTAGTCAGAGAAGATGGACCAGGGTAATCATTAGTCAGAGAAGATGGAGCAGGGTAATCATTAGTCAGAGAAGATGGACCAGGGTAATCGTTAGTCAGAGAAGATGGACCAGGGTAATCATTAGTCAGAGAAGATGGAGCAGGGTAATCATTAGTCAGAGAAGATGGACCAGGGTAATCATTAGCCAGAGAAGATGGACCAGGGTAATCATTAGCCAGAGAAGATGGACCAGGGTAATCATTAGCCAGAGAAGATGGACCAGGGTAATCATTAGCCAGAGAAGATGGACCAGGGTAATCATTAGTCAGAGAAGATGTCTGAACTGAAGCAGGTCCAGGTGCACGGAATACATCAAGTGTTGACTTTACCGTGAAATGCCGAATACAACAAGTGTTGACTTTACCGTGAAATGCCGAATACAACAAGTGTAGACTTTACCGTGAAATGCCGAATACAACAAGTGTAGACTTTACCGTGAAATGCCAAATACAACAAGTGTAGACTTTACCGTGAAATGCCGAATACAACAAGTGTAGACTTTATATATGCCATTTATATGCCATTTAGCAGACGCTTTTATCCAAAGCGACTTACAGTCATGTGTGCATACATTCTACGTATGGGTGGTCCCGGGAATCGAACCCACTACCCTGGCGTTACAAGCGCCATGCTCTACCAACTGAGCTACAGAAGGACCACCACTTTATCGTGAAATGCTTTACTGACAAGCCCTTAAACCAACAGTGCAGTTCAAGAAGAAGAAAATATTAAAGTAGACTAAAATAAAAAGCAATAAGAAAAAGTAACACAATAAGAAAAACAATAATGAGGCTCCGTACAGGTGAGGCCAGTACCGAGTCAGTGTGGGGGGTATATACAGGGGCACCGGTACCGAGTCAGTGTGGGGGTATATACAGGGGGCACCGGTACCGAGTCAGTGTGGGGGTATATACAGGGGCACCGGTACCGAGTCAGTGTGGGGGTATATACAGGTGAGGCCAGTACCGAGTCAGTGTGGGGGGTATATACAGGGGGCACCGGTACCGAGTCAGTGTGGGGGGTATATACAAGGGGCACCGGTACCGAGTCAGTGTGGAGGGTATATACAGGGGGCACCGGTACCGAGTCAGTGTGGGGGTATATACAGGGGGCACCGGTACCGAGTCAGTGTGGGGGTATATACAGGGGGCAGTCAGTGTGGGGGGTATATACAGGGGGTCAGTCAGTGGGGGGTATATACAGGGGGCACCGGTACCGAGTCAGTGTGGGGGGTATATACAGGGGGCACCGGTACCGAGTCAGTGTGGGGGGTATATACAGGGGGCACCGGTACCGAGTCAGTGTGGGGGTATATACAGGGGCACCGGTACCGAGTCAGTGTGGGGGGTATATACAGGGGCACCGGTACCGAGTCAGTGTGGGGGGTATATACAGGGGGCACCGGTACCGAGTCAGTGTGGGGGGTATATACAGGGGGCACCGGTACCGAGTCAGTGTGGGGGGTATATACAGGGGGCACTGGTACCGAGTCAGTGTGGGGGGTATATACAGGGGGCACCGGTACCGAGTCAGTGTGGAGGGTATATACAGGGGGCACCGGTACCGAGTCAGTGTGGGGGTATATACAGGGGGCACCGGTACCGAGTCAGTGTGGGGGGTATATACAGGGGCACCGGTACCGAGTCAGTGTGGGGGTATATACAGGGGGCACCGGTACCGAGTCAGTGTGGGGGGTATATACAGGGGGCACCGGTACCGAGTCAGTGTGGAGGCTATATACAGGGGGCACCGGTACCGAGTCAGTGTGGGGGGTATATACAGGGGGCACCGGTACCGAGTCAGTGTGGGGGGTATATACAGGGGGCACCGGTACCGAGTCAGTGTGGGGGGTATATACAGGGGGCACCGGTACCGAGTCAGTGTGGAGGCTATATACAGGGGCACTGGTACCGAGTCAGTGTGGAGGCTATATACAGGGGGCACCGGTACCGAGTCAGTGTGGAGGCTATATACAGGGGGCACCGGTACCGAGTCAGTGTGGAGGCTATATACAGGGGCACCGGTACCGAGTCAATGTGGGGGCTATATACAGGGGACACCGGTACAGAGTCAGTGTGGGGGTATATACAGGGGGTACCGGTACCGAGTCAGTGTGGAGGCTATATACAGGGGGCACCAGTACCGAGTCAATGTGGGGGCTATAAACAGGGGGTACCGATACAGAGTCAATTTTGTGGGTATATACAGGGGTACCGGTACAGAGTCAGTGTGGGGGCTATATACAGGGGGCACCGGTACAGAGTCAGTGTGGGGGCTATATACAGGGGGCACCGGTACAGAGTCAGTGTGGGGGCTATATACAGGGGGTACCGGTACAGAGTCAGTGTGGGGGCTATATACAGGGGGCACCGGTACAGAGTCAGTGTGGGGGCTATATACAGGGGGCACCGGTACAGAGTCAGTGTGGGGGCTATATACAGGGGGCACCGGTACAGAGTCAGTGTGGGGGGGTACAGGTTAGTGGAGGTCATTTGTACATGTACAGTGCCTTGCAAAAGTATTCATCCCTCTTGGCGTTTTTCCTATTTCCTATTTTTCCTATTTCCTATTTTTCCTATTTCCTATTTTTTCCTATTTGTTGCATTACAATCTGTAATTTATTACAACCTGTAATTTAAATGGATTTTTATTTGGATTTCATGTAATGGACAGACACAACATAGTCCATATTGGTGAAGTGAAATAATCATTTTTTTAATAGTTTCCTAAAATAAAATAATAAACAGAAAAGTGGTGTGTGCGTGCTGTATGTATTCACCCCCTTTACTATGAAGCCCTTAAATACGATCTGGTGCAACCAATTACCTTCAGAAGTCACTTCATTAGTTTAATAAGGTCCACCTGTGTGCAATCTAAGTGTCACATGATCTGTCACATGACCTGTTCTAAAATGCCCCAGAGTCTGTAACACCACTAAGCAAGTGGCACCATGAAGACCAAGTTGCTCTCCAAACAGGTCAGGGACAAAGATGTGGAGAAGTACAGATCAGGGTGGGGTTATAAAAACATATATCAGAAACCTTGAACATCCCATGGAGCACCATTAAATCCATTATAAAAATGGAAAGAATATGACACCCCAACAAACCTGTCAAGAGAGGGTCGCCCACCAAAACTCACGGACCAGGCAAGGAGGGCATTAATCAGAGAGGCAACAAAGAGACCAAAGATAACCCTGATGGAGCTGCAAAGCTCCACAGCGGAGATTGTAGTACCTGTCCATGGGACCACTTTAAGCCGTACACTCCACAGAGGCTTTACGGAAGAGTGGCCAGAAAAAAAGCCATTGCTTAAAGAAAAAAAAAAAAGCAAACATGTTTGGCTTTTGCCAAAAGGCATGTGGAAGACTCCCCAAACACATGGAAGAAGGTACTCTGGTCAGATGAGACTAAAATTCATCTTTTTGGCCATTAAGGAAAACACTATGTCTGGCGCAAACCCAACACCTTCGAGAACACCATCCATCATCAGCAGGGTCTGATAAACTGGTCAGATTTGAGGGAACGATGGCGCTAAATACAGGGAAATTCTTGAGGGAAACCCGTTTCAGTCTTCCAGAGATTTGAGACTGAGACGGAGGTTCACCTTCCAGCAGGACAATGACCCTAAGCAAACTATTAAAGCAACACTCGAGTGGTTTAAGGGGAAGCATTTAAATGTCTTGGAATGGCCTAGTCAAAGCCCAGACCTGAATCCAATTGAGAATCTGTGGTATGACTTAAAGATTGCTGTACACCAGCGGAACCCATCCATCTTGAAGGAGCTGGAGCAGTTTTGCCTTGAAGAATGGCCAAAAACCCCAGTGGCTAGATATGCCAATCTTATAGAGACATACTCCAAGATACTTGCAGCTGTATTGACTTTGATGGGGTGAATAGTTCTGCACGGTCAAGTTTTCTGTTTTTTTTTTGGTCTTATTTCTGATTTGTTTCACAATCTTGGTGTGTTTGGACCATGATAGTTTGTTGGTGATGTGGACACCAAGGAACTTGAAACTCTCGACCCGCTCCACTACAGCCCCATCAATGTTAATGGGGTCAATGTTTGTCCCTCCTTTTCCTGTAGTCCACAATCAGCTCCTTTGTCTTGTTCACATTGAGGAGAGGTTGTTGTCCTGGCACCACACTGACAGTTCTCTGACCTCCTCCCTATAGGCCGTCTCATCGTTGTCGGTGATCAGGCCTACCACTGTTGTGTCGTCAGCAAACTTAATGATGGTGTTGGAGTTGTGTTTGGCCACGCAGTCGTGGGTGAACAGGGAATACAGGAGGGGACGGAGAACACACCCCTGAGGGGCCCCAGTGTTAAGAATCAGCGTGGCAGACGTGTTGTTGCCTACTCTTACCACCTGGGGGAGGCCCGTCATGAAGTCCAGGATCCAGTTGCAGAGGGAGGTGTTTAGTCCCAGGGTCCTTAGCTTATTGATGAGCTTTGAGGGCACTATGGTGTTGGATGCTGAGTTGTAGTCAATGAACAGCATTCCCACATAGGTCTTCCTTTTGTCCAGGTTGGAAAGGGCGCTGTGGAGTGAGATTGAGGTAACGTCATCTGTGGATCTGTTGGGGCGGTATGCGAATTGAAGTGGGTCTAGGGTGTCTGGGATGATGCTGTTGATGTGAGCCATGACCAGCCTTTCAAAGCACTTCAGACCTGATGCCACGGGGCGGTAATCATTTAGGCAGGTTACCTTCGCTTCCTTGGGCACAGGGACTATAGAATGTATTCCCAAATGGCACCCTATCCCCTATATATAGTTCACTACTTTTGACCAGGGCCCATAGTAGTGGACTACATAGGGAATACGGTGTGATTTGAGACATGCCCATAGTCCCCATATAGCCCAGAGTGTGTGTGTGTGTGTGTGTGTGTGTGTGTGTGTGTGTGTGTGTGTGTGTGTGTGTGTGTGTGTGTGTGTGTGTGTGTGTGTGTGTGTGTGTGTGTGTGTGTGTGTGGAGGGAGTAGTCAGTGGTACCCGCCTATTCCTCGACACACACACACACACACACACACACACACACACACACACACACACACACACACACACACACACACACACACACACACACACACACACACACACACACACACACACACACACACACAGTTCCCACTGCCCATCTCAGACAAACACAGTCAGGCTGTGGTCATGGTAGTCCTGTGGTTAAAGGTCACGGTCCAAACTGTCCACTGTCTGGATGGCACATAGCCTCAACCAATGGATCCCAATATAACCTCAATGTAGTCTCAACATAGCCTCAACCAATGGATCCCAATATAACCTCCATGTAGTCTCAACATAGCCTCAACCAATAGATCCCAGTATAATGTCAACATAGCCTCAACCAATGGATCCCAATATAACCCCAATGTAGTCTCAACATAACATAATCTCACTCAAAGTATCAATGAACCTACCAGGTACCCTCCCAAAGCCTTAAAAACGGGCACCCTCATAGATATCATCCTAACCAACTTCCCTTCTAAATACACCTCTGCTGTCTTCAACCAAGATCTCAGCGATCACTGCCTCATTGCCTGCATCCGTAATGGGTCAGCGGTCAAACGACCTCCACTCATCACTGTAAAACGCTCCCTGAAACACTTCAGCGAGCAGGCCTTTCTAATCGACCTGGCCGGGTATCCTGGAAGGATGTTGATCTCATCCCGTCAGTAGAGGATGCCTGGATATTTAAAAAAATGCCTTCCTAACCATCTTAAATAAACATGCCCCATTCAAGGAATTTAGAACCAGGAACAGATATAGCCCTTGGTTCTCCCCAGACCTGACTGCCCTTAACCAACACAAAAACATCCTATGGCGTTCTGCATTAGCATCGAACAGCCCCTGTGACATGCAGCTGTTCAGGGAAGCTAGAAACCGTTATACACAGGCAGTTAGAAAAGCCAAGGCTAGTTTTTTCAAACAGAAATTTGCTTCCTGCAACACTAACTCAAAAAAGTTCTGGGACACTGTAAAGTCCATGGAGAATAAGAACACCTCCTCCCAGCTGCCCACTGCACTGAAGATAGGAAACACTGTCACCACTGATAAATCCACCATAATTGATCATTTCAATAAGCATTTTTCTACGGCTGGCCATGCTTTCCACCTGGCTACTCCTACCCCGGTCAACAGCACTGCACCCCCAACAGCAACTCGCCCAAACCTTCCCCATTTCTCCTTCTCCCAAATCCATTCTGCTGATGTTCTGAAAGAGCTGAAAAATCTGGACCCCTACAAATCAGCCGGGCTAGACAATCTGGACCCTTTCTTCCTAAAATTATCTGCCGAAATTGTTGCCACCCCTATTACTAGCCTGTCCAACCTCTCTTTCGTGTCGTCTGAGATTCCCAAAGATTGGAAAGCAGCTGCGGTCATCCACCTCTTCAAAGGGGGAGACACTCTTGACCCAAACTGCTACAGACCTATATCTATCCTACCATGCCTTTCTAAGGTCTTCGAAAGCCAAGTCAACAAACAGATTACCGACCATTTCGAATCTCACCATACCTTCTCTGCTATGCAATCTGGTTTCAGAGCTGGTCATGGGTGCACCTCAGCCACGCTCAAGGTCCTAAACGATATCTTAACCGCCATCGATAAGAAACATTGCTGTGCAGCCGTATTCATTGATCTGGCCAAGGCTTTCGACTCTGTCAACCACCATATCCTCATCGGCAGACTCGACAGCCTTGGTTTCTCAAATGATTGCCTCGCCTGGTTCACCAACTACTTCTCTGATAGAGTTCAGTGTGTCAAATCGGAGGGTCTGCTGTCCGGACCTCTGGCAGTCTCTATGGGGGTGCCACAGGGTTCAATTCTTGGACCGACTCTCTTCTCTGTATACATCAATGAGGTCGCTCTTGCTGCTGGTGAGTCCCTGATCCACCTCTACGCAGACGACACCATTCTGTATACTTCCGGCCCTTCTTTGGACACTGTGTTAACAACCCTCCAGGCAAGCTTCAATGCCATACAACTCTCCTTCCGTGGCCTCCAATTGCTCTTAAATACAAGTAAAACTAAATGCATGCTCTTCAACCGATCGCTACCTGCACCTACCCGCCTGTCCAACATCACTACTCTGGACGGCTCTGACTTAGAATACGTGGACAACTACAAATACTTAGGTGTCTGGTTAGACTGTAAACTCTCCTCCCAGACCCATATCAAACATCTCCAATCCAAAGTTAAAAATCTAGAATTGGCTTCCTATTTCGCAACAAAGCATCCTTCACTCATGCTGCCAAACATACCCTTGTAAAACTGACCATCCTACCAATCCTCGACTTTGGCGATGTCATTTACAAAATAGCCTCCAATACCCTACTCAACAAATTGGATGCAGTCTATCACAGTGCAATCCGTTTTGTCACCAAAGCCCCATATACTACCCACCATTGCGACCTGTACGCTCTCGTTGGCTGTCCCTCGCTTCATACTCGTCGCCAAACCCACTGGCTCCATGTCATCTACAAGACCCTGCTAGGTAAAGTCCCCCTTATCTCAGCTCGCTGGTCACCATAGCATCTCCCACCTGTAGTACACGCTCCAGCAGGTATATCTCTCTAGTCACCCCCAAAACCAATTCGTTCTTTGGTCGCCTCTCCTTCCAGTTCTCTGCTGCCAATGACTGGAACAAACTACAAAAATCTCTGAAACTGGAAACACTTATCTCCCTCACTAGCTTTAAGCACCAACTGTCAGAGCATCTTACAGATTACTGCACCTGTACATAGCCCACCTATAATTTAGCCCAAACAACTACCTCTTTCCCAACTGTATGGTGGAACAAACTCCCTCACGACGCCAGGACAGCAGAGTCAATCACCACCTTCCGGAGACACCTGAAACCCCACCTGTTTAAGGAATACCTAGGATAGGATAAGTAATCCTTCTCACCCCCCCCCTTTAAGATTTAGATGCACTATTGTAAAGTGACTGTTCCACTGGATGTCATAAGGTGAATGCACCAATTTGTAAGTCGCTCTGGATAAGAGCGTCTGCTAAATGACTTAAATGTATGTAAAATGTAAATGTTAATTAATTTATTTTGCTCCTTTGCACCCCATTATTTTTATTTCTACTTTGCACATTCTTCCATTGCAAATCTACCATTCCAGTGTTTTACTTGCTATATTGTATTTACTTTGCCACCATGGCCTTTTTTTTGCCTTTACCTCCCTTCTCACCTCATTTGCTCACATTGTATATACAAATAGTTTCTACTGTATTATTGACTGTATGTTTGTTTTACTCCATGTGTAACTCTGTGTCGTTGTATCTGTCGAACTGCTTTGCTTTATCTTGGCCAGGTCGCAATTGTAAATGAGAACTTGTTCTCATTTACCAACAGATCCCAATATAACCTCAACATGGCCTCAACATGGCCTCAACATGGCCTCAACCAACAGATCCCAATATAACCTCAACCAACAGATCCCAATATAACCTCAACATAGCCTCAACATGGCCTCAACCAATGGATCCCAGTATAACGTCAATGTAGTGTCAACATGGAATGTATTCCAAAATGACACCCTGTCCCCTATATAGTTCACTACTTTTGACCAGGGCCCATAGTAGTGTACTACATAGGGAATACGGTGTGGTTTCAGACATGCCCATAGTCCCAATATAGCCCATGGCAGGGCTGAGGTTCGCTGCACTTTCCACTATAAACAGGCCCACGCAACAGGCTCAATGGAGCGATCATACTGCTCAATTAACTGTCCATGTAGTAGAACTAACCCTGTCTGTCTGTCTGTCTGTCTGTCTGTCTGTCTGTCTGTCTGTCTGTCTGTCTGTCTGTCTGTCTCCACCTCTCTGTCTGTCTATTTCTGTCTCCCTCTCTCCATGTCTGTCTGTCTGTCTGTCTATTTCCGCCTTTCTGTCTGTCTCTCTCTGTCTCCCTCTCTCCATGTCTGTCTGTCTGTTTGTCTCCCTCTGTCTGTCTCTCTCTCTCCTCTGTCTGTGTGTCTGTCTGTCTCCTCTCTCCATGTCTGTCTCCCTCCCCCTCCCCCTCCCCCTCCCTCCCCTCCCCCTCTGTCTGTCTGTCTGTCTGTCTGTCTGTCTGTCTGTCTGTCTGTCTCCCCTGTCTGTCTCTCTCTGTCTGTCTGTCTGTCTGTCTGTCTGTCTGTCTGTCTGTCTGTCTGTCTGTCTGTCTGTCTGTCTGTCTCTCTGTCTGTCTCCCTCTCTCCGCCTCTCTCTCTCTCTCTCTCTCTCTGTCTCCCTCTCTCCATGTCTGTCTGTATGTCTGTCTCTCTTTATCAACTATTGTTACATATAAATTGTTATCTGTTATTCTGCTCAACCTACCTAAGCCTGGACTTAACCTCAGCTTAACCCCTAATTAATAGATAATGGGTTCATGTTGGATCTCCAACATTCCCCCGGTAAGGAGCGGTCTGATTAAAGAATTAACCGGTGACACGTCACATAAACCAGGTGTGATTCTTGGCCCAAATTCTGTTCTCTCGCTCTCCAACCTCTAGACGGGAAGGTGTATGTCAGTTGTCAGAGCAGTACCTGGTTGGTTGGCAGCAGATTCTGGCAGCAGTCTCTGATTCCCATCGTGTGGCTGTTAGAAGGTGAGATGTACTGCAGGGCCCAGTACAGACCTGACCAGACATATTGTACTACAGGACCTAATACAGACCAGACTAGACATATTGTACTACAGGACCTAATACAGACCAGACATATTGTACTACAGGACCTAATACAGACCAGACATATTGTACTACAGGACCTAATACAGACCAGACATATTGTACTACAGGACCTAATACAGACCAGACATATTGTACTACAGGACCTAATACAGACCAGACATATTGTACTACAGGACCTAATACAGACCAGACATATTGTACTACAGGACCTAATACAGACCAGACATATTGTACTACAGGACCTAATACAGACCAGACTAGACATATTGTACTACAGGACCTAATACAGACCAGACATATTGTACTACAGGACCTAATACAGACCAGACATATTGTACTACAGAACCTAGTACAGACCAGACATATTGTACTACAGGACCTAATACAGACCAGACTAGACATATTGTACTGCAGGACCTAATACAGACCAGACTAGACATATTGTACTGCAGGACCTAATACAGACCAGACCAGATATATTGTACTGCAGGACCTAATACAGACCAGACCAGATATATTGTACTGCAGGACCTAATACAGACCAGACCAGATATATTGTACTGCAGGACCTAATACAGACCAGACCAGATATATTGTACTGCAGGACCTAATACAGACCAGACCAGATATATTGTACTACAGGACCTAATACAGACCAGACTAGACATATTGTACTACAGGACCTAATACAGACCAGACTAGACATATTGTACTACAGGACCTAATACAGACCAGATATATTGTGCTACAGGACCTAATACAGACCAGATATATTGTACTACAGGACCTAATACAGACCAGACATATTGTACTACAGGACCTAATACAGACCAGACATATTGTACTACAGGACCTAATACAGACCAGATATATTGTACTACAGGACCTAATACAGACCAGATATATTGTACTACAGGACCTAATACAGACCAGATATATTGTACTACAGAACCTAATACAGACCAGACTAGACATATTGTACTGCAGGACCTAATACAGACCAGACCAGATATATTGTACTGCAGGACCTAATACAGACTAGACATATTGTACTACAGGACCTAATACAGACCAGATATATTGTACTACAGGACCTAATACAGACCAGATATATTGTACTACAGGACCTAATACAGACCAGATATATTGTACTACAGGACCTAATACAGACCAGATATATTGTACTACAGGACCTAATACAGACCAGATATATTGTGCTACAGGACCAGACACACCTGAAACACGTCACATTGCTGAATGATCAGCTGTTCAACTGTAAAAATACATCTGTCCTTTTAACCGTGTATACTATATTATATACACATAACAACATCAACGGATAACACCACGTGATCTTGGTGAAATGTCTAAATCAGTGGTCACCAACCAGTCGATCACGATCGATTTGTCAATGTCCAAGGCATTTCTATTCGATCGTCAAATATTTCTGTAAAAAACCCAATGATAAAACGTTGTGTTCCTATTTTTTGTTGATGTCTCGGGCTGTTGAGGGTAGACGCAGCCAATTCAGCTGCCCTGCGCGCCGGGTAGGCAAACTGTTGCCATTTCATGTGTCTGAAGGTACAATCTCTGCCTTCCCGGTGGGCCCGGAGAGGAAATCAAGTGCACCATATTTCCGCTGGCCAATCAGATTGCTCAGATCACCGAATCTGCAGTAACGTAGCAGGCGTGACAGAAAGCTACGGCAAAATTGATACTGTGAGATTTCAAAACTTTTTAAACCCATGACTAGAAAGACACTGTCAACGAATACAGCAAAGAGCTGTTGTTTTTATGAGTGACTTCATGTTTAAGTTTTTGCTCAGCACTGTCAACACTCTGTATTCAACACTTTTATAACCCATAAAATGCGCGTTGTTCCTATTTCCAGTCAGCGCTACAATAAGCAGCGCAGCCGTAATGAATGAGGAGGAAAGTGGATCTATAGGCCTTGTTGTTGTTATTAGCGGATTTGGTCTTTTTTTTAATATCAAGGAATATTTCACTTTCTCTGTTTGTAGGAGTAACAACATGAATTTGTGCACGAGGCAGAAATAATGCGGTGCTACTCGGGAGTTTCGTCATCAGCTGGAAGACGGTGTCCCTTTTTGGTCAGTCAGTGGAGGAAAGGGAGAGCCGAGGGATGTTGACAGACGGGCTCTCGGATGCAGGCACCATCAGCCCAGTGAAATAAAAAAACAAAGTATTTAACTGTATGCTTAATCAGCTGTGCCAAGTAATGCAACAATGGATCTATTACCTATTACCGGTGTGATGATATAGCCTGCCCTACCTCACATTTTGAAATATAATTTTTAAAATGTCCCGAACAACAACGCATTGGCAGGTCAATTCAAGCAAAGCCAATATGTGGTGATAATGTATTGGGCCCTACTGTACAACCCTCATAGCTACATAACTGTTTATAATTGGTTAATGTTGCATAGCCTTACCTTTTTCAAGTCATGTTAATAAAAATCAGAGCGGTAGATCTCAGCATTTTGACTCAGGAAGTGATCTTGACTCAGGAAGTGATATTGACTCAGGAAGTGATCTTGACTCAGGAAGTGATCTTGACTCAGGAAGTGATCGTAACTCAGGAAGTGATCTTGACTCAGGAAGTGATCTTGACTCAGAAACTGATCTTGACTCAGGAAGTGATCTTGACTCAGAAACTGATCTTGACTCAGGAAGTGATCTTGACTCAGGAAGTGATCTTGACTCAGGAAGTGATCGTAACTCAGGAAGTGATCTTGACTCAGGAAGTGATCTTGACTCAGAAACGGATCTTGACTCAGGAAGTGATCTTGACTCAGAAACTGATCTTGACTCAGGAAGTGATCTTGACTCAGAAACTGATCTTGACTCAGGAAGTGATCTTGACTCCTTGAAAAGGTTGGTGACCACACTGGTCTAAACTACCAATGCCCCACTGAAATGTGCCATTCACAATGCTTATGAGTAAATACAGAAATACTTTATTTATAAAACAGATTTACAATATCTTACAAATACAAAGGATAAAAGGTCTTTGTCTAGATCCTGTTAAATGTGTTATTCAGACAGAGTGTGTAAAATGCTCCTCTGCTTCCACAACAACATCTAGAGGAGAGATTATTTTCTGTACAGCTACATTCCATATATATTTACAATGTGCTTGTTTATTTGGCTAACAAGTAAAAACTATTACTATGTAAAACACACACACACACGCGCGCGCACACACACACACACACAGATACACGCGCGCACACGCACACACACAGACACACTGTACATACAATCCTTGTGTGAATAGAGCTCCACGTCATCATCATTTCTGTTACAATATGGCTCATTATTACATTATAACACAGACCTGTCAATTCATTACCCCACATGTTAGAACACAGGAACATTACCCCACTCCCCCAACATTCTAGAATACATTACCCCACTCCCCCAACATGTTAGAATACATTACCCCACTCCCCAACATTCTAGAATACATTACCCCACTCCCCCAACATTCTAGAATACATTACCCCACTCCCCCAACATGTTAGAATACATTACCCCACTCCCCCAACATTCTAGAATACATTACCCCACTCCCCCAACATGTTAGAATACATTACCCCACTCCCCCAACATTCTAGAATACATTACCCCACTCCCCCAACATTCTAGAATACATTACCCCACCCACTCCCCCAACATTCTGGAATACATTACCCCACTCCCCCAACATTCTAGAATACATTACCCCACTCCCCCAACATGTTAGAATAGTCTTTGGTTATAAACTCTTCCATTGTCATGTCCTGTAATCTCAGTCTTTGGTTATAATCTCTGCCATTGTCATGTCCTGTAATCTCAGTCTTTGGTTATAATCTCTTCCATTGTCATGTCCTGTAATCTCAGTCTTTGGTTATAAACTCTTCCATTGTCATGTCCTGTAATCTCAGTCTTTGGTTATAATCTCTTCCATTGTCATGTCCTGTAATCTCAGTCTTTGGTGATAATCTCTTCCATTGTGATGTCCTGTAATCTCAGTCTTTGGTGATAATCTCTTCCATTGTCATGTCCTGTAATCTCAGTCTTTGGTTATAATCTCTGCCATTGTCATGTCCTGTAATCTCAGTCTTTGGTGATAATCTCTTCCATTGTCATGTCCTGTAATCTCAGTCTTTGGTTATAATCTCTTCCATTGTCATGTCCTGTAATCTCAGTCTTTGGTGATAATCTCTGCCATTGTCATGTCCTGTAATCTCAGTCTTTGGTTATAATCTCTGCCATTGTCATGTCCTGTCCTCTTCGGTGGGTAAACCTCCAATATAATACAGTACAGTACATCCAAATACTGTAAACTGTACATACTTATTTTACACAGTATAAATACTGTATGCATTCTGGTAATCCAATACTGAAGAGTATAAGCAGTACAGTACAGTAATACAGTACATTCACTGTCCTGGCTATCTTCCAGGTGTGGCTGTTTAGTTCCCATAACAACGTGAGTGGTGTGTTTGTGACATACTGACATTCTAGTCCTGGGTTCCATGTCCTCTCTCCCTTCCCTCACTTCTCATCGCTCACAGAGCTCTCCACCGCTACTTTCACCTCTTCTATCTGCTCTGCTATCGTCTGTCGTTCTTCTTCCGGTCTTGTCGGTATCTTCTGTTCCTCCGCTGGTATCTTCTCGTCGGAGCTGCTGCGGCTGGACAGTTTCTCCATCTCGTCTTCTATCTCGCTGAAGCGTTCGGCCACGCACTGGGCTGTGAGCCTGGCCTCCGGGTCGTGGTCCCAACACTCCTCTATGGAGCCGCACACTATGGCTATGCCCTGTAGGAGGAGGTAGACAACAGGAGCAGAGAATTATCACCTAGCTACTGAGCACTGAGACATGCGCATAGGATGTGATGTGTGTGAGTGAATGAGAAAGAAAGAGAGGTTAGAGAGAGAGAGAGATAGGCAGGTAGGTAGGTAGGTACTAGGTAGGTAGGTAGGTAGGTAGGTAGGTAGGTAGGTAGGTAGGTAGGTAGGTAGGTAGGTAGGTAGGTAGGTAGGTAGGAAGGAAGGTAGGTAGGTAGGTAGGTAGTCAAGAGAGAGAGAGAGAGAGAGAGAGGAGGGAAGAAAGAGAGAGAGGGAGGGAAGAGAGAGAGGGAAGAGAGAGAGCGAGGGAGAGAGAGAGAGAGGGAAGAGAGAGAGCGAGGGAGGGAAGAGAGAGAGAGAGAGGGGGGGGGGGGGGCGAGAAGGAAAGAGGGTGTGTGTGTCTCTCCCAGTCTGTTACCTGGTGGTTGATCCAGCTGTCTGGGATCTCAGGTCTTCCTCTGTCTCTGAGGAGGTGATCCTTCATGCTCTCCACACCAGGATGCATCTGAACTTTACAGCCATATGGAGGTTCATAGTCCTTCACCTCTGGAACACACAGAGAGACAACTAATTAGATCACCTCTGGAACACGCAGAGAGAGACAACCAATTAGATCACCTCTGGAACACACAGAGAGAGACAACCAATTAGATCACCTCTGGAACACACAGAGAGAGACAACCAATTAGATCACCTCTGGAACACACAGAGAGACAACCCATTAGATCACCTCTGGAACACACAGAGTCAACCAATTAGATCACCTCTGGAACACACAGAGAGACAACCCATTAGATCACCTCTGGAACACACAGAGAGACAACCCATTAGATCACCTCTGGAACACACAGAGTCAACCAATTAGATCACCTCTGGAACACACAGAGTCAACCAATTAGATCACCTCTGGAACACAGAAAGACACAACCAATCCATTTACATCTGTAACACAAACAAACACAGCCAAACAAATCATCGCCACAAACCACAGCCATCATCTGTCAAGTCACAGGCGTTTCGCTACACTCACATTAACATCTGCTAACCATGTGTGTATGTGACAAGTAACATGTGATTTGAAATCCACCCGTTTTTATGACAGTAAAACATCTACAGTATAAAGCTCAGCTTCAAACTGCATCATATGAGGTAATGGATACCTACAGCATGTAATGTTATGTTACAGTAGGGGCAAGAGTTAATATAGAGAGCTGTTGTTATGTTATAGTAGAGTTAATATAGAGAGCTGTTGTAATGTTATAGTAGAGTTAATATAGAGAGCTGTTGTAATGTTATAGTAGAGTTAATATAGAGAGCTGTTGTTATGTTATAGTAGAGTTAATATAGAGAGCTGTTGTAATGTTATAGTAGAGTTAATATAGAGAGCTGTTGTAATGTTATAGTAGAGTTAATATAGAGAGCTGTTGTAATGTTATAGTAGAGTTAATATAGAGAGCTGTTGTAATGTTATAGTAGAGTTAATATAGAGAGCTGTTGTAATGTTATAGTAGAGTTAATATAGAGAGCTGTTGTAATGTTATAGTAGAGTTAATATAGAGAGCTGTTGTAATGTTATAGTAGAGTTAATATAGAGAGCTGTTGTAATGTTATGTTATAGTAGAGTTAATATAGAGAGCTGTTGTAATGTTATAGTAGAGTTAATATAGAGAGCTGTTGTAATGTTATGTTATAGTAGAGTTAATATAGAGAGCTGTTGTAATGTTATGTTATAGTAGAGTTAATATAGAGAGCTGTTGTTATGTTATGTTATAGTAGAGTTAATATAGAGAGCTGTTGTAATGTTATGTTATAGTAGAGTTAATATAGAGAGCTGTTGTTATGTTATAGTAGAGTTAATATAGAGAGCTGTTGTAATGTTATAGTAGAGTTAATATAGAGAGCTGTTGTAATGTTATAGTAGAGTTAATATAGAGAGCTGTTGTAATGTTATGTTATAGTAGAGTTAATATAGAGAGCTGTTGTAATGTTATGTTATAGTAGAGTTAATATAGAGAGCTGTTGTAATGTTATGTTATAGTAGAGTTAATATAGAGAGCTGTTGTAATGTTATGTTATAGTAGAGTTAATATAGAGAGCTGTTGTAATGTTATGTTATAGTAGAGTTAATATAGAGAGCTGTTGTAATGTTATAGTAGAGTTAATATAGAGAGCTGTTGTTATGTTAGAGTAGAGTTAATATAGAGAGCTGTTGTTATGTTATAGTAGAGTTAATATAGAGAGCTGTTGTTATGTTACAGTAGAGTTAATATAGAGAGCTGTTGTAATGTTATAGTAGAGTTAATATAGAGAGCTGTTGTAATGTTATGTTATAGTAGAGTTAATATAGAGAGCTGTTGTAATGTTATAGTAGAGTTAATATAGAGAGCTGTTGTAATGTTATGTTATAGTAGAGTTAATATAGAGAGCTGTTGTAATGTTATGTTATAGTAGAGTTAATATAGAGAGCTGTTGTAATGTTATGTTATAGTAGAGTTAATATAGAGAGCTGTTGTTATGTTACAGTAGAGTTAATATAGAGAGCTGTTGTAATGTTATAGTAGAGTTAATATAGAGAGCTGTTGTAATGTTATGTTATAGTAGAGTTAATATAGAGAGCTGTTGTAATGTTATGTTATAGTAGAGTTAATATAGAGAGCTGTTGTAATGTTATGTTATAGTAGAGTTAATATAGAGAGCTGTTGTAATGTTATGTTATAGTAGAGTTAATATAGAGAGCTGTTGTAATGTTATGTTATAGTAGAGTTAATATAGAGAGCTGTTGTTATGTTACAGTAGAGTTAATATAGAGAGCTGTTGTAATGTTATAGTAGAGTTAATATAGAGAGCTGTTGTAATGTTATAGTAGAGTTAATATAGAGAGCTGTTGTTATGTTATAGTAGAGTTAATATAGAGAGCTGTTGTAATTTTACAGTAGAGTTAATATAGAGAGATGTTGTAATGTTATAGTAGAGTTAATATAGAGAGCTGTTGTAATGTTATAGTAGAGTTAATATAGAGAGCTGTTGTTATGTTACAGTAGAGTTAATATAGAGAGATGTTGTAATGTTATAGTAGAGTTAATATAGAGAGCTGTTGTTATGTTATGTTACAGTAGGGGATAGATATAGGACATTGGCAACAGACGTGCTGAATATGGAGAATATAAAATATGTTTTGATGATTCTTGTTTGGGAACCAAGTTGTGGCCTGGCACTTCTCTTGTGATCATTACTGGAATCAACACACTTTCACCCAACAAGCAATTAGCCCCCCAAAAACTCAGAAATCCACAACCCACTGAAAACATTACAAATCTACATTTACATTTAAATCTAATTAGTTGAATTATGTTTTCACGCTGAAAAACAGTTGAAGGAACTCGAAAGATCATTCCGGCCCGAGCCAAAGAGTATAAAACACAAAGTTCTGGGAGATCGTCCAGACCTCATGAAACTGAACTCACAACAGCTGTCAAGTGTCATGGTTTCACAGCATGTTAACTAACAGCTGATCTAGGAACAGATCCCACAGTCTGTGGTGCTGTGTCAGGTTCATAGTGTTAACTAACAGCTGATCTAGGAACAGATCCCACAGTCTGTGGTGCTGTGTCAGGTTCATACTGTTAACTAACAGCTGATCTAGGAACAGATCCCACAGTCTGTGGTGCTGTCTGTTCTAACAGCTGATCTAAAACCAGTCTGTGGTGCTGTGTCAGGTTCATACTGTTAACTAACAGCTGATCTAGGAACAGATCCCACAGTCTGTGGTGCTGTCTGTGTCAGGTTCATAGTGTTAACTAACAGCTGATCTAGGAACAGATCCCACAGTCTGTGGTGCTGTCTGTGTCAGGTTCATAGTGTTAACTAACAGCTGATCTAGAAACAGTCTATGGTGCTGTGACAGGTGCACACTGTTAACTAACAGCTGATCTAGAAACAGTCTATGGTGCTGTGACAGGTGCACACTGTTAACTAACAGCTGATCTAGAAACAGTCTATGGTGCTGTGACAGGTGCACACTGTTAACTAACAGCTGATCTAGAAACAGTCTATGGTGCTGTGACAGGTGCACACTGTTAACTAACAGCTGATCTAGAAACAGTCTATGGTGCTGTGACAGGTGCACACTGTTAACTAACAGCTGATCTAGAACCAGTCTATGGTGCTGTGACAGGTGCACACTGTTAACTAACAGCTGATCTAGGACCAGTGAAGGGAGGCACAAGGGCACAGACTGAAGACCTTCATTAGAGACAAGCAGAACACCAGATATAAGATTTCTCAAACTGAGCGCGTGCAGAAATGACCCAATCTAAAGGAATAGAATTCACAGGGCAGTGTGTTACATTCTCCAGGAGAGGTCACAGAGGTCAGGAACACCCAGCCAGGTAGAGGTATCGTCCAGGAGAGGTCACAGAGGTCAGGAACACCCAGTCAGGTAGAGGTATCGTCCAGGAGAGGTCACAGAGGTCAGGAACACCCAGTCAGGTAGAGGTATCGTCCAGGAGAGATCACAGAGGTCAGGAACACCCAGTCAGGTAGAGGTATCGTCCAGGAGAGGTCACAGAGGTCAGGAACAGCCAGTCAGGTAGAGGTATCCTCCAGGAGAGGTCACAGAGGTCAGGAACAGCCAGTCAGGTAGAGGTATCCTCCAGGAGAGGTCACAGAGGTCAGGAACACCCAGTCAGGTAGAGGTATCGTCCAGGAGAGGTCACAGAGGTCAGGAACACCAAGTCAGGTAGAGGTATCGTCCAGGAGAGGTCACAGAGGTCAGGAACAGCCAGTCAGGTAGAGGTATCCTCCAGGAGAGGTCACAGAGGTCAGGAACACCCAGTCAGGTAGAGGTATCGTCCAGGAGAGGTCACAGAGGTCACAGAGGTCAGGAACACCAAGTCAGGTAGAGGTATCGTCCAGGAGAGGTCACAGAGGTCAGGAACAGCCAGTCAGGTAGAGGTATCCTCCAGGAGAGGTCACAGAGGTCAGGAACACCCAGTCAGGTAGAGGTATCGTCCAGGAGAGGTCACAGAGGTCACAGAGGTCAGGAACACCAAGTCAGGTAGAGGTATCGTCCAGGAGAGGTCACAGAGGTCAGGAACACCCAGTCAGGTAGAGGTCACAGAGGTTAGGAAGGTCACAGAGATTCATCAACAGCTTAGTTGGACTAGTCCAGTACAAGGTCCTTGACTGGTGTGTTACAGGGTCCTGAATCACTGTGTGGACCCACAGGAAGTGGAGAGGCCAGAATGGAACCCCGGTCCCGGTCGGACAGGAAACCCAGCTAGGGCAGGGATCGCACCGGGGACCCTGTAGAAGAAGCTGACTCCACAAGCCCAACACATCCTGTTTTTGACAAGTAGACATGCCCTGTTCCCCCCCGTTCTGTTTCAGCTTCTTTTAAACAGAACACACCCAGGGAGTGTCCCCTAAATGGGGCCCTATTCCCTATATAGCATATGGGGGCTCTGGTCTAAAGTAGTGCACTACATTATGAAACAGGGTGGTTCTTGGACACAGACCCAGACTGTGGGATCTAGTTATTTCTGCTGCTTCTTCAGTTCTCCTCTATTTGAAGACCTGCTGTGTTTTCTGCTGAAATGGAATAAATAGCCCAGATCTTTACCTGACCTGAGAACAGTTATTCACCGAGGTCTGACCTGAGAACAGTTATTCACCGAGGTCTGACCTGAGAACAGTTATAAACCGAGGTCTGACCTGAGAACAGTTATAAACCGAGGTCTGACCTGAGAACAGTTATAAACCGAGGTCTGACCTGAGAACAGTTATTCACCGAGGTCTGACCTGAGAACAGTTATAAACCGAGGTCTGACCTGAGAACAGTTATAAACCGAGGTCTGACCTGAGAACAGTTATAAACCGAGGTCTGACCTGACAACAGTTATAAATCGAGGTCTGACCTGAGAATAGTTAGAGTGCTCTGGTGAACTGAGAGAGCCATAACAGAGTGCTCTGGTGAACTGAGAGAGCCATAACAGAGTGCTCTGGTGAACTGAGAGAGCCATAACAGAGTGCTCTGGTGAACTGAGAGAGCCATAACAGAGTGCTCTGGTGAACTGAGAGAGCCATAACAGAGTGCTCTGGTGAACTGAGAGAGTCAGAACAGAGGCCCCCAGCACAGAGAAGATAACACAGCCAGTCCTGTACACAGGGGGAGCAGACCCACAGCACAGGGAAAGATAACACAAGGACAGCTGAGTCTAAAGCTAGCTGAGCCAGACCCAAGGAAAACAGGGCTATACACAGGAACCTTCTCATTAACAGCCTCCCTGCCTCTCTCCCTCGCTCCCTCCCTGTCTGTCTGTCTGCCCCCCTCCCTGTCTGTCTGCCTGTCTGCCTCCCTCCCTCCCTGTCTGCCTCCCTCCCTCCCTCCCTCCCTCCCTCCCTCCCTCCCTCCCTCCCTCCCTCCCTCCCTCCCTCCCTCCCTCCCTCCCTCCCTCCCTCCCTCCCTCCCTCCCTCCCTCCCTCCCAGTCTGTCTGTCTGTCTGTCTGTCTGTCTGTCTGTCTGTCTGTCTGTCTGTCTGTCTGTCTGTCTGTCTGTCTGTCTGTCTGTCTGTCTGTCTGTCTGTCTGTCTGTCTGTCTGTCTGTCTGTCTCCTTGCCTGCCTCCCTCCCTGCCAACCTCCCTCCCTGCCTGCCGTGGTCTGCCGTGGTCCTGTCCAAGCCTGGGAGATGCTAGCTATGTGAAGAATTCCGTGGTTTTGGTAACAGATGTCACACGAGGGACCGAAAGCTGCTCTCCTCTCACTGGGGCCCCGGCCGCATAGTAAATACCAGGCCCACCAATGAAAGTACTCGTAGGGACAAGGTTTATGACAGTTTCCTTTACAGATAATCTGTCCGTCTGTCTGAAACATCCACTACTGGCTGAGAGAGAGAGACAGAGAGAGAGAGAGAGAGAGAGAGAGAGAGAGAGAGAGAGAGAGAGAGAGAGAGAGAGAGAGAGAGAGAGAGAGAGAGAGAGAGAGGTAAAAGAGAGAGAAAGAGAGAGGTAGAGAGAGAGAGAGGGGTAAAGAGAGAGAGAGAGAGGTAAGGAGAGAGAGAGAGAGAAAGAGAGAGGTAGAGAGAGAGAAAGAGAGAGGTAGAGAGAGAGAGAGAGAGAGAGAGAGAGAGAGGTAGAGAGAGACAGAGAAAGAGAGAGAGAGAGAGAGAGAGAGACAGAGAGAGAGAGAGAGAGAGACAGAGAGAGAGACAGAGAGAGAGAGGTAAAGAGAGAGAGAGAGAGAAAGAGAGAGAGAGAGAGAGGGAGAGAGAGAGAGAGAGAGAGAGAGAGAGAGAGAGAGAGAGAGAGAGAGAGAGAGAGACAGAGAGAGAGACAGAGAGAGAGAGAGAGAGAGAGAGAGAGGAAGAGAGAGAGAGAGCAGAACCCTCAATACATCACTATGGAAAATAACCCCACTAGATACTTGAGCTTATCTTTCTCCCAGTCCCAGGGAAAGTTATAGGAGATACTATGGAGGTTTTAGCTTGTGGCTAACACATTGTGACCTAGTTAGCTAATGTGACCATTAGCTGTGGCAGAGCTGCAGACAGAGAAGCAGAGCCAACAGGCGGACTTCCATTCTGCTGACAGCATCTAGCATTGTAAGCAGGCCTGTTCAGACTTGAAGAGAACTGTCAATATTGTACAACACAAACACAACTCAAAACCTGACTGTTGAGACTGTTATAGAATTGTCAACTCTCTCCCACGGTTATATACACTATAAATACAGTAGTATGTGGACATCCCTTCAAATTAGTGGTTTCCGCTATTTCAGCCACAGCCGTTGATGACAGGTGTATAACATCGAGCACACAGCCATGCAATCTCCATAGACAAACATTGGCAGTAGAATGGGCCTTACTGAAAAGCTCAGTGACTTTCAACGAGGCACCGTCATAGGATGTCGCTTCGACAACAAGTCAGTTCGTCAAATTTCTGCCCTGCTAGAGCTGCCCCCCCGGTCAACTGTAAGTGCTGTTATTGTGAAGTGGAAACGTCTAGGAGCAACAACGGCTCGGCCGCTAAGTGGTAGGCCACACAAGCTCGCAGAACAAGCGCTAAAGCGTGAAGCGCATAAAGATTGTCTGTCCTCGGTTCCCAATCAAGCTTCACCATCTGGCAGTCCGACCAAAACAAATCTGGGTTTGGCGGATGCCAGGAGAACGCTACCTGCCCCAATGCATAGTGCCAACTGTAAAGTTTGGTGGAGGAGGAATAACGAAGGGACATGTTAACACTACACAATGACATTCTAGATGATTCTATGCTTGAAACTTTGTGACAACAGGAAGTTTGGGGGAAGGCCCTTTCCTGTTTCAGCATGACAATGTCCCTGTGCGCAAAGTGAGGTCCATACTGCAATGGTTTGTTGAGATCAGTGTGGAAGAACTTGACTGGCCTGCGCAGACTGGCCTGACCTCAACCCCATCGAACAATTGAACGCCGACAGCGAGCCAGGCCTAATCTTTGGGATGAATTGGAGCGTCTAATCTCCCAACAACATGTTCCAACATCTAGTGGAAAGCCTTCCCAGAAGAGAGGAGGCTGTTATAGCAGCAATGTTCCAACATCTAGTGGAAAGCCTTCCCAGAAGAGTGGAGGCTGTTATTGCAGCAATGTTCCAACATCTAGTGGAAAGCCTTCCCAGAAGAGTGGAGGCTGTTATAGCAGCAATGTTCCAACATCTAGTGGAAAGCCTTCCCAGAGGAGTGGAGGCTGTTATAGCAGCAATGTTCCAACATCTAGTGGAAAGCCTTCCCAGAAGAGTGGAGGCTGTTATAGCAGCAATGTTCCAACATCTAGTGGAAAGCCTTCCCAGAGGAGTGGAGGCTGTTATAGCAGCAATGTTCCAACATCTAGTGGAAAGCCTTCCCAGAAGAGTGGAGGCTGTTATAGCAGCAATGTTCCATCATCTAGTGGAAAGCCTTCCCAGAAGAGTGGAGGCTGTTATAGCAGCAATGTTCCAACATCTAGTGGAAAGCCTTCCCAGAAGAGAGGAGGCTGTTATAGCAGCAAAGGGGAGGACAAACTCCATATTAATGTACATGATTTTGGAAAGAGATGTTTGACGAGCAGCTGTCCACATACGTTTGATCATCACCCTCTGAATGGCACACAGACACAATCCATGTCTCAATTGTCTCAAGGCTTAAACATCCTTCTTTAACCCGTCTCCTCCCCTTCATCTACACTGATTGAAGAGGATTTAACAACTGGCATCAGTAAGGGATCTTAGCTTTCACCTGGATTCACCTGTTCAATCTATGTTGTGGAAAGACCAAGTGTCCCTAATGATTTGTCCACTCGGTGTATGTGTGAGTTGTCAGTACTGAGCACTACACATTTACGAGCTTGTCTGTGAACCATTGGTGCTCAGGCAGAAACAAACACTTCCTTATTTCAACTCATCAGGCAGTATAGGCCATCAACAGTAAGTAACTCAGTACCTCATGAAAACCAGAGAGAGAGAGAGAGAGAGAGAGATCTTTTGAGAGAGAGAGAGAGAGAGAGAGAAGAGAGAGAGAGAGAGAGAGAGAGAGAGTCTCAGAGAGACAGAGAGAGAGAGAGAGAGAGAGAGAGACAGAGACAGTCTCCTCCCCTTCATCTACACTGATTGAAGAGAGATTTAACAACTGGCATCAGTAGAGGGAGAGAGATAGCTTTCAGAGGAGACCTGTTCAATCTATGAGAGAGGAAGAGACCAAGAGAGAGAGAGATTTGGCAGAGAGATGTGTGAGAGTCAGTAGAGCAGACACAGAGCTTGTCTGAGAAGAGGAGCTCAGGCAGAGAGACTTCCTTATTTCAACTCATCAGGAGAGAGAGAGCCATCAGAGAAGTAACTCAGTACCTCAGAGAAACCAGAGAGAGGTGGGAGAGAGAGAGAGAGAGAGAGAGAGAGAGAGAGAGAGAGAGAGAGAGAGAGAGAGAGAGAGAGAGAGAGAGAGAGAGAGAGAGAGAGAGAGAGAGAGAGAGAGAGAGAGAGAGACAGAGAGAGAGAGAGAGAGAGGGAGAGACAGAGAGACAGAGAGAGAGACAGAGAGAGAGAGAGAGAGAGACAGAGACACAGAGAGAGAGAGATCGAGACAGAGATAGAGACAGAGAGAGAGAGACAGAGACAGAGACAGAGACAGAGACAGAGACAGAGACAGAGACAGAGAGACAGAGAGGAAGTAGACTCCGTAGCCAGGGATACTGCTGTGGGGGTAGCTAACCTGGTGCTGTGGGGGTAGCTAACCTGGTGCTGTGGGGGTAGCTAACCTGGTGCTGTGGCTGTTGTTGCTGTAGGTAATTCAAGCCCGGTGGAGATGGATGGAATGTCTGGCTGTATGGGTCCCAGCTGCTGCCCACCCTACTACTCTGTCTCCCAGGGCCAGGCAGGGGCATTCCCCTTCCTCCCCAGACAGCCCTGCTCTGCCACCTGCTTCCCAGCTGCTGCCCACCCTACTAATCTGTCTCCCAGGGCCAGGCAGGGGCATTCCCCTTCCTCCCCAGGCAGGCTGACTGGCAGGTCCTCTCCTCACCCTTGTCCTACTCCACTGCTTATAGACTGGCCGTCCTGCTGCCTGGTTCAGCCCACCGCAACCCTGGGCTAATTCAGGACACACAAATTCAATCCAGAAAGATAGGGAGAGAGAGAGAGAGAGAGAGAGAGAGAGAGAGAGAGAGAGAGAGAGAGAGACAGAGAGAGAGAGAGAGAGAGAGAGAGACAGAGAGAGAGAGAGAGACAGAGAGAGAGAGAGAGAGAGAGACAGAGAGACAGAGAGACAGAGAGAGAGAGAAAGAGAGAGAGAGAGAGAGAGACACAGAGAGAGAGAGAGAGAGAGAGAGAGAGAGAGAGAGAGAGAGAGACAGAGAGAGAGAGAGAGAGAGAGAGAGAGACAGAGAGAGAGAGAGAGAGAGAGAGAGAGAGAGAGAGAGAGACAGAGAGAGAGAGAGAGAGAGAGAGACAGAGACACATAGAGAGAGAGAGAGATAGAGAGCGAGGTGGAACTACCACAACAACAGCAGGGCTGTATTTGTGTCCCCTAGTCGTGCTGTTGTTGGCTTGAAGAGAGGCAAGAGGAGAAGTGCAGTCAGGCCACCACCAGTATCCATTTCACTGCAACTGTCCAGGATACATAGGCTGACTTGCCTCCCACCCCCCCGTAGATAAGCCCTGGGTAGTGAGGACTGGACCAGAGTCTCCTGTACTGGGTCTGATATACAGTAGAGACACACACACACACACACACACACACACACACACACACACACACACACACACACACACACACACACACACACACACACACACACACACACACACACACACACACACACACACACACACACACACACACACACACACACACACACACACATAGAGGAGCATTAGGAAGCTGAGAAGTCTCAGAAGAGCATTAGGAAGCTGTGAAGTCTCAGAGGAGCATTAGGAAGCTGAAAAGTCTCAGAAGAGCATTAGGAAGCTGAGAAGCCTCAGAGGAGCATTAGGAAGCTGAGAAGTCTCAGAGGAGCATTAGGAAGCTGAGAAGCCTCAGAAGAGAATTAGGAAGCTGAGATGTCTCAGAGGAGCATTAGGAAGCTGAGATGTCTCAGATGAGTATTAGGAAGCTGAGAAGCTTCAGAGGAGCATTAGGAAGCTGAGAAGCCTCAGAGGAGCATTAGGAAGCTGAGAAGCCTCAGAAGACCATTAGGAAGCTGAGAAGTCTCAGAGGAGTATTAAGAAGCTGAGAAGTCTCAGAGGAGCATTAGGAAGCTGAGAAGCCTCACAGTGGCATTAGGAAGCTGAGAAGCCTCAGAGGAGCATTAGGAAGCTGAGAAGCCTCACAGTGGCATTAGGACGCTGAGAAGCCTCACAGTGGCATTAGGAAGCTGAGAAGCCTCACAGTGGCATTAGGACGCTGAGAAGCCTCACAGTGGCATTAGGAAGCTGAGAAGCCTCACAGTGGCATTAGGAAGCTGAGAAGCCTCACAGTGGCATTAGGAAGCTGAGAAGCCTCAGAGTGGCATTAGGAAGCTGAGAAGCCTCACAGTGGCATTAGGAAGCTGAGAAGCCTCACAGTGGCATTAGGAAGCTGAGAAGCCTCACAGTGGCATTAGGAAGCTGAGAAGCCTCACAGTGGCATTAGGAAGCTGAGAAGCCTCAGAGGAGCATTAGGAAGCTGAGAAGCCTCAGAGTGGCATTAGGAAGCTGAGAAGCCTCACAGTGGCATTAGGAAGCTGAGAAGCCTCACAGTGGCATTAGGAAGCTGAGAAGCCTCAGAGGAGCATTAGGAAGCTGAGAAGCCTCAGAGGAGCATTAGGAAGCTGAGAAGCCTCAGATGAGCATTAGGAAGCTGAGAAGCCTCAGAGGAGCATTAGGAAGCTGAGAAGCCTCAGAGGAGCATTAGGAAGCTGAGAAGCCTCACAGTGGCATTAGGAAGCCTGAGAAGCCTCATTCCAGCTGAGAGGATTTATAATGTCATCTATCTGTCTATTATCAGTGTTTTCATCAAGAGATGCCGGTCGCAGGTTAAAGAGTAGCACACACTGTCTAACCCCTGCAATGCTTTCAAATATATGGCCTGACGTTTACACACACACACACACACACACACACACACACACACACACACACACACACACACACACACACACACACACACACACACACACACACACACACACACACACACACACACACACACACACACACACACACACACACACACACACACACACACACATGCACACCCCACTTCCCACTGCAAGCTCACTCATTCACTTCCTCACAACACTCTGAAGGGCTGTCTAACACAGCCAGCTGAAACCAACCCATCTCCCCTCTTCACAACACTCTGAAGGGCTGTCATCTCCCCTCTTCACAACACTCTGAAGGGCTGTCATCTCCCCTCTTCACAACACTCTGAAGGGCTGTCAAACACAGCCAGCTGAAACCAACCCATCTCTCCTCCTCACAACACTCTGAAGGGCTGTCATCTCCCCTCTTCACAACACTCTGAAGGGCTGTCATCTCCCCTTTTCACAACACTCTGAAGGGCTGTCATCTCCCCGCTTCACAACACTCTGAAGGGCTGTCATCTCCCCTCTTCACTTCCTCACAACACTCTGAAGGGCTGTCATCTCCCCTTTTCACTTCCTCACAACACTCTGAAGGGCTGTCATCTCCCCTCTTCACAACACTCTGAAGGGCTGTCATCTCCCCTCTTCACTTCCTCACAACACTCTGAAGGGCTGTCATCTCCCCTCTTCACTTCCTCACAACACTCTGAAGGGCTGTCATCTCCCCTCTTCATTTCCTCACAACACTCTGAAGGGCTGTCATCTCCCCTCTTCACTTCCTCACAACACTCTGAAGGGCTGTCATCTCCCCTCTTCACAACACTCTGAAGGGCTGTCATCTCCCCCCTTCACAACACTCTGAAGGGCTGTCATCTCCCCTCTTCACTTCCTCACAACACTCTGAAGGGCTGTCATCTCCCCTCTTCACTTCCTCACAACACTCTGAAGGGCTGTCATCCCCCCTCTTCACTTCCTCACAACACTCTGAAGGGCTGTCATCTCCCCTCTTCACTTCCTCACAACACTCTGAAGGGCTGTCATCTCCCCTCTTCACAACACTCTGAAGGGCTGTCATCCCCCCTCTTCACTTCCTCACAACACTCTGAAGGGCTGTCATCTCCCCTCTTCACAACACTCTGAAGGGCTGTCATCTCCCCTCTTCACAACACTCTGAAGGGCTGTCATCTCCCCTCTTCACTTCCTCACAACACTCTGAAGGGCTGTCATCTCCCCTCTTCACAACACTCTGAAGGGCTGTCATCCCCCCTCTTCACTTCCTCACAACACTCTGAAGGGCTGTCATCTCCCCTCTTCACAACACTCTGAAGGGCTGTCATCCCCCCTCTTCACTTCCTCACAACACTCTGAAGGGCTGTCATCTCCCCTCTTCACTTCCTCACAACACTCTGAAGAGCTGTCATCTCCCCTCTTCACAACACTCTGAAGGGCTGTCATCCCCCCTCTTCACTTCCTCACAACACTCTGAAGGGCTGTCATCTCCCCTCTTCACAACACTCTGAAGGGCTGTCATCCCCCCTACTTCACTTCCTCACAACACTCTGAAGGGCTGTCATCTCCCTCTTCACTTCCTCACAACACTCTGAAGGGCTGTCATCCCCCTCTTCACTTCCTCACAACACTCTGAAGGGCTGTCATCTACCCTCTTCACAACACTCTGAAGGGCTGTCATCCCCCTCTACACAACACTCTGAAGGGCTGTCATCTCCCTCTTCACAACACTCTGAAGGGCTGATCATCTCCCCTCTTACACTTCCTCACAACACTCTGAAGGGTGATCTCCCCTCTTCACTTCCTACAACACTCTGAAGGGCTGTCATCTCCCCTCTTCACTTCCTCACAACACTCTGAAGGGCTGTCATCTCCCTCTAGTTACTTCCTCACAACACTCTGAAGGGCTGTCATCTCCCCTCTTCACAACACTCTGAAGGGCTGTCATCTCCCCTCTTCACTTCCTCACAACACTCTGAAGGGCTGTCATCTCCCCTCTTCACAACACTCTGAAGGGCTGTCATCTACCCTCTTCACAACACTCTGAAGGGCTGTCATCTCCCCTCTTCACTTCCTCACAACACTCTGAAGGGCTGATCATCTCCCCTCTTTACTTCCTCACACTACTAGTTCTGAAGGGCTGTCATCTACCCTCTTCACTTCCTCACAACACTCTGAAGGGCTGTCATCTACCCCTCTTCACTTCCTCAGTTACACTCTGAAGGGCTCTCATCCCCTCTTCACTTCCCACAACACTCTGAAGGGCTGTCATCTCCCCTACTTCACTTCCTCACAACAGTTCTGAAGGGCTGTCATCACCCTCTTCACTTCCTCACAACACTCTGAAGGGCAGTCATCCCCCTCTTCACTTCCTCACAACACTACTGAAGGGCTGTCATCTGATCTTCACTTCCTCACAACACTCTGAAGGGCTGATCATCCCCCTCTTCACTTCCTCACAACACTCTGAAGGGCTGTCATCTACCCCTCTTCACAACACTCTGAAGGGCTGTCATCTCCCCTCTTCACAACACTCTGAAGGGCTGTCATCTCCCCTCCTGCCCAAAGAAGGGAAAGAGTTCTGATGTCTCCTTCACATTGTAAACACAACTCCTCCTGGGAGCCATGCAGGAGCTGAGGTGATCTACTAGTTACACACTACTAGTTACTGTATGAGGTGATCTACCACCACACTACTAGTTACTGTATGAGGTGATCTACCATCACACTACTAGTTACTGTATGAGGTGATCTACTAGTTACACACTACTAGTTACTGTATGATATACTACCATCACACTACTAGTTACTGTATGAGGTGATCTACCATCACACTACTAGTTACTGTATGAGGTGATAGGTGATATAGGGAATAGTGCTCTAGAGTAGTGTACTATATAGGGAATAGTGCTCTAGAGTAGTGTACTATATAGGGAATAGTGCTCTAGAGTAGTGTACTATATAGGGAATAGTGCTCTAGAGTAGTGTACTATATAGGGAATAGTGCTCTAGAGTAGTGTACTATATAGGGAATAGTGTGAACTGTTAAGTTAGTGGAGGAACAATGACTGATTGAGCTGTGAAAACCACCAACGCTGTGGGTTCGGACAGGCTAGTCATTCTCCCAACGCTGTGGGTTCGGACAGGCTAGTCATTCTCCCAACGCTGTGGGTTCGGACAGGCTAGTCATTCTCCCAACGCTGTGGGTCGGACAGGCTAGTCATTCTCCCAACGCTGTGGGTCGGACAGGCTAGTCATTCTCCCAACGCTGTGGGTTCGGACAGGCTAGTCATTCTCCCAACGCTGTGGGTCGGACAGGCTAGTCATTCTCCCAACGCTGTGGGTTCGGACAGGCTAGTCATTCTCCCAACGATGTGGGTCGGACAGACTAGTCATTCTCCCAACGCTGTGGGTCAGACAGACTAGTCGTTCTCCCAACGCTGTGGGTCGGACAGGCTAGTCGTTCTCCCAACGCTGTGGGTCGGACAGACTAGTCATTCTCCCAACGCTGTGGGTCGGACAGGCTAGTCATTCTCCCAACGCTGTGGGTCGGACACACCAGTCATTCTCCCAACGCTGTGGGTCGGACACACCAGTCATTCTCCCAACGCTGTGGGTCGGACAGGCTAGTCATTCTCCCAACGCTGTGGGTCGGACAGACTAGTCATTCTCCCAACGCTGTGGGTCGGACAGGCTAGTCATTCTCCCAACGCTGTGGGTTGGACAGGCTAGTCATTCTCCCAACGATGTGGGTCGGACAGGCTAGTCGTTCTCCCAACGCTGTGGGTCGGACAGGCTAGTTATTCTCCCAACGCTGTGGGTCAGACAGACTAGTCGTTCTCCCAACGCTGTGGGTCGGACAGGCTAGTCATTCTCCCAACGCTGTGGGTCGGACAGGCTAGTCATTCTCCCAACGCTGTGGGTTGGACAGGCTAGTCATTCTCCCAACGATGTGGGTCGGACAGGCTAGTCGTTCTCCCAACGCTGTGGGTCGG
>NW_025746077.1:165000-170000 GCF_021184085.1 Oncorhynchus gorbuscha
GTTCCCCAGCCGCTTAACCGAGCACCTGTTTCTACCGCTACATTACCAGCCCGTGAATCAGACTGGCACACATGAACAAAGTTCAGTCTGGTAGTAGACTGATACAACTGACTGAGGGAGTTCCCCTGCATGTCGCAACACCGCCTGACCTCTCTCTCTCTCTCTCTCTCTCTCTCTCTCTCTCTCTCTCTCTCTCTCTCTCTCTCTCTCTCTCTCTCTCTCTCTCTCTCTCTCTCTCTCAGCAAACAGTTCTTAACACTGAGAACAGCCAGTGGGGAAACTCATTTGTGAACAAAAGAACATTCAACCACAAATATGCATCTACAGTAAATCTCTCTCTATTCTCTCTCTCATTCTAGTGACTCTCTCTGACACTGAAAGGATCTTACTCTCTACTCTGATATCTCTGTAAACCATCACCCTCTCTGAACATCTCTCTCTTTATATCTCTCTCTTTATCTCTACTCAGTCTCTCAGATATCTCTATCTCTCTCTCTTTACTCTCTCTCTGATATATATATCTTTATCTCTATCTCTCTCTCTCTCTCTGCATCTTATCTCTTTACTCTGTCTATCTCTATAAATCTATCTCTTTATCTCTATCTCTCTCTCTCTTTATCTCTATCTCTCTCTCTCTCTGTCTCTCTCTCTCTCTCTATATCTCTCGCTTTATCTCTATCTCTTTCTCTCTCTGTCTCTCTCTCTCTCTGATCTATCCTGTCAGCAAACAGTTCTTAACACTGAGAACAGCCAGTGGGGGAAAAACATTTGTGAACAAAAGAACATTCAACCACAAATATGCATCTACAGTAAATAAAGAAATCCCATTCTAGTGACTGTCTGACACTGAAAGGATCTTACTCAGTACTCTGATATCTCTGTAAATCATCACCCTCTCTGAACAGAGGGACGTAAGGCTGCATCTTACTCAGTACTCTGATATCTCTATAAAACACCACCCTCTCTGAACAGCAGGACGTAAATTACAGGTTGTGTTATCGGGTGTGTAAGGTCTTACGTTTACATCAGAAACGACACTGTAAACATCAACAACAACAACACCAGTTACCTCTCACCAGTCTGACTGTTGACAAGGCCGTCTACTGACAGTGTCATAAGGGCTGGAATGTTTACATCAACAAGAACACCCGTTACCTCTCACCTGTCTAAGGTAACTGAGCTAAATGACTACAGCCCCGTAGCACTCACTTCCGTCATCATGAAGTGCTTTGAGAGACTAGTCAAGGACCATATCACCTCCACCCTACCTGACACCCTAGACCCACTCCAATTTGCTTACCGCCCAAATAGGTCCACAGACGATGCAATCTCAACCACACTGCACACTGCCCTAACCCACCTGGACAAGAGGAATACCTATGTGAGAATGCTGTTCATCGACTACAGCTCGGCATTCAACACCATAGTACCCTCCAAGCTCGTCATCAAGCTCGAGACCCTGGGTCTCGACCCCGCCCTGTGCAACTGGGTACTGGACTTTATATATGCCATTTAGCAGACGCTTTTATCCAAAGCGACTTACAGTCATGTGTGCATACATTCTACGTATGGGTGGTCCCAGGGATCGAACCCACTACCCTGGCGTTACATGCGCCATGCTCTACCAACTGAGCTACAGAAGGACCTGGGGACTTCCTGACGGGCCGCCCCCAGGTGGTGAGGGTAGGCAACAACATCTCCTCCCCGCTGGGCAACAACATCTCCTCCCTGATCCTCAACACGGGGGCCCCACAAGGGTGCGTTCTGAGCCCTCTCCTGTACTCCCTGTTCACCCACGACTGCGTGGCCACGCACGCCTCCAACTCAATCATCAAGTTTGCGGACGACACAACAGTGGTAGGCTTGATTACCAACAACGACGAGACGGCCTACAGGGAGGAGGTGAGGGCCCTCGGAGTGTGGTGTCAGGAAAATAACCTCACACTCAACGTCAACAAAACTAAGGAGATGATTGTGGACTTCAGGAAACAGCAGAGGGAACACCCCCCTATCCACATCGATGGAACAGTAGTGGAGAGGGTAGCTAGTTTTAAGTTCCTCGGCATACACATCACAGACAAACTGAATTGGTCCACTCACACTGACAGCGTCGTGAAGAAGGAGCAGCAGCGCCTATTCAACCTCAGGAGGCTGAAGAAATTCGGCTTGTCACCAAAAGCACTCACAAACGTCTACAGATGCACAATCGAGAGCATCCTGGCGGGCTGTATCACCGCCTGGTACGGCAACTGCTCCGCCCTCAACCGTAAGGCTCTCCAGAGGGTAGTGAGGACTGCACAACGCATCACCGGGGGAAAACTACCTGCCCTCCAGGACACCTACACCACCCGTTGTTACAGGAAGGCCATAAAGATCATCAAGGACATCAACCACCCGAACCACTGCCTGTTCACCCCGCTATCATCCAGAAGGCGAGGTCAGTACAGGTGCATCAAAGCAGGGACCGAGAGACTGAAAAACAGCTTCTATCTCAAGGCTATCAGACTGTTAAACAGCCACCACTAACATTGAGTGGCTGCTGCCAACACACTGTCATTGACACTGACCCAACTCCAGCCATTTTAATAATGGGAATTGATGGGAAATGATGTAAATATATCACTAGCCACTTTAAACAATGCTACCTTATATAATGTTACTTACCCTACATTATTCATCTCATATGCATATGTATATACTGTACTCTACATCATCGACTGCATCCTTATGTAACACATGTATCACTAGCCACTTTAACTATGCCACTTTGTTTACTTTGTCTACACACTCATCTCATATGTATATACTGTACTCGATACCATCTACTGTATGCTGCTCTGTACCATCACTCATTCATATATCCTTATGTACATATTCCTTATCCCCTTACACTGTGTATAAGACAGTAGTTTTGGAATTGTTAGTTAGATTACTTGTTGGTTATCACTGCATTGTCAGAACTAGAAGCACAAGCATTTCGCTACACTCGCATTAACATCTGCTAACCATGTGTATGTGACAAATAAAATTAGATTTGATTTGATTTGTCTGACTGTTGACAAGGCCGTCTACTGATAGTGTCATAACTGTAATGTTTACATCAACAACAACAACACCCGTTACCTCTCACCTGTCTGACTGTTGACAAGGCCGTCTACTGACAGTGTCAGAACTGTAATGTTTACATCAACAACAACAACACCCGTTACCTCTCACCTGTCCGCTGTTAGCTAGATCATCCACTGTCATGGTGTTATCCGGAAGTGGTGATTGCCCCAGTCCAAAGTTCACACAGACAACAGGTCAGATCTTGCTTCACCAGGATGTTAGAGCTCTTCAGGTCAGTGCCCTTGTTTGGGTGTAGGGCCTGATGGAGCCACCTTGGGCCGCCCGCAGGCCGTGTGGTCACTGTGAAGGTGTGCCACCCCGCAGGCCAGGGACCAGTGTCATAACCAGTTTACATCAACAACAACAACAAGATCCTCCCAGGAGACCAGGTTAGGGGTAATGTTTACATCAACAACAACAACAGGTTTCTGTCTGACTGTTGGGGTGGAAGGCTGTGATCAGCCAGTACTGCTTCTAGATCATCCACTGTCAACGGACAAAAAGACACCAACAGAACCAGGATGTTAGAAAGGGTGTTGGGAACAATTGAAGGTTAAAGTGGTCTGTTTGTTTGCCTACGGGTCAGGTACTCCGAAGGCTCGGGGTGGAAGGCTTGCTCTTGCCTGACAAAAAGACACCAACAGAACCGGTTAGAAACGCCCTTAAACGGACCGGAGCTCTTTGCTCTTGCCTGCGCTGGCCACGCCCACGGACCCGAGCTCTTTGCTCTTGCCTGACGCTAAGCCACGCCCACGGACCCAAGCTCTTTGCTCTTGCCTGATGCTAAGCCACGCCCACGGACCCAAGCTCTTTGCTCTTGCCTGATGCTAAGCCACGCCCACAGACCCAAGCTCTTTGCTCTTGCCTGACGCTAAGCCACGCCCACGGACCCGAGCTCTTTGCTCTTGCCTGATGCTAAGCCACGCCCACGGACCCGAGCTCTTTGCTCTTGTCTGACGCTAAGCCACGCCCACGGACGGGAGTTTCTTCTCCACAATGGGTCTGGATCTGAGTTCCTCCGAGACTATTTATAACACGCAAACACATTCTAACTGTTCTGATTGGTCCAGAAAACCGGAAGGGTTGGGCCAGAGCCAGAACACACGTGGGTAAAGGTGGCTTTGACACTTCTGATTGGTCCAAAAAACCGGACGGGTTGGGCCAGAGCCAGAACAAACGTGGGTAAAGGTGGCTTTGACACCTCTGATTGGTTAGAGATGATCCAATTGTTGATGACTTTGTTATGTACAACACCTGCACCAACACCTACAACATCATTTGGACGTCACCTTAAAGGACTTTAACGATGTCAGCCTCAGACTGAAGTATGAGCGAATATATCTACATCCTATCCCTGTAATCTAGAGAGAGTGGACAACAATATACAGTATGTATCTCTGTAATCTAGAGACAGTGGACAACACAGTATGTATCTCTGTAATCTAGACACAGTGGACAACACAGTATGTATCTCTGTAATCTAGAGAGAGTGGACAACACAGTATGTATCTCTGTAATCTAGAGACAGTGGACAACACAGTATGTATCTCTGTAATCTAGAGACAGTGGACAACACAGTATGTATCTCTGTAATCTAGACACAGTGGACAACACAGTATGTATCCCTGTAATCTAGAGACAGTGAATAGGGTTCCAGCCCTGGTCTAAAGTAGTGCACTATGTAGGGAATAGGGTTCCAGCCCTGGTCTAAAGTAGTGCACTATGTAGGGAATAGGGTTCCAGCCCTGGTCTAAAGTAGTGCACTATGTAGGGAATAGGGTTCCAGCCCTGGTCTAAAGTAGTGCACTATGTAGGGAATAGGGTTCCAGCCCTGGGTCTAAAGTAGTGCACTATGTTGGGAATAGGGTTCCACCCCTGGTCTAAAGTAGTGC
>NW_025746077.1:175000-176705 GCF_021184085.1 Oncorhynchus gorbuscha
TTTATAAAACGCTACAGTGACACGGATAATAGTGTTGATATGTAAAGATATGAATAGAGTTCAGATATGAATAGAGTTCAGATATGAATATTCAGATATGAATAGAGTTCAGATATGAATATTCAGATATGAATAGAGTTCGGATATGAATAGAGTTCAGATATGAATATTCAGATATGAATAGAGTTCAGATATGAATATGCAGATATGAATAGAGGTCAGATATGAATATTCAGATATGAATAGAGTTCAGATATGAATAGAGACATTCTATCCTTGACCCTCCATATATCTCTGTGTTCTCTAGGAGGTGGAGAGGGCCCTGCCACCTAACAAGAATAGAATAGAGTAGAGTAGAATAGAGTAGAATAGAATTGAGTAGAATAGAGTAGAGTAGAATAGAATAGAGTAGAGTAGAATGTAATATAATAGAGTAGAGTAGAGTAGAATATAATAGAATAGAGTAGAATAGAATAGAGTAGAATAGAATAGAGTAGAATAGAATAAAGTAGAGTAGAATGTAATATAATAGAATCGAGTAGAGTAGAATAGAATAGAGTAGAGTAGAATAGAGTAGAGTAGAATAGAATAAAGTAGAGTAGAATAGAGTAGAATAGAATAAAGTAGAGTAGAATGTAATATAATAGACTCGAGTAGAGTAGAATAGAATAGAGTAGAGTAGAATATAATATAATAGAGTAGAGTAGAGTAGAATATAATAGAATAGAGTAGAGTAGAATATAATATAATAGAGTAGAATATAATATAATAGAGTAGAGTAGAATAGAGTAGAATAGAATAGAGTAGAGTAGAATAGAGTAGAATATAATATAATAGAGTAGAGTAGAATAGAGTAGAATATAATATAATAGAGTAGAATATAATAGAATAGAGTAGAATAGATAGAGTAGAATAGAGTAGAGTAGAATAGAGTAGAAGATAGAGATATAATAGAATAGAGTAGAGTAGAATATAATATAATAGAGTAGATAGAATATAGAGTAGAGTAGAATAGAGTAGAGTAGAATATAATAATAGAGAATATAATAGAATAGAGTAGAGTAGAATAGAGTAGAATAGAATAGAGTAGAGTAGAATAGAGTAGAATAGAATAGAGTAGAATAGAATGGGTCTCAACGCAACACAACTTTATTCAGGCCTGGTAAGGTAAGACTTAGCACCCAAACTAAACCCCCTCCGGTCCAGAGTGGAAACAGAGGGGACACTGTGTCCCGTGGGTGCTCTCTACTCTGGGCACCAGTTCAATGCCTGTCTCAGTCTGTGTCTCTCTGAGGAAAATCACCCTGTCTGGCACACTGTGGGTTGAACCGCCGGGCTGCCGTTTACCACCGAAGGAGGTCCAGAGACTCCACACCCAAACACAGAGCCTCTCTGCCAGCTACGTGCTGCGGGCAGGGAGGCAGGGCTGTGAGGCTGGGGGGGGGGGCAGGAGGCAGGACTGTGAGGCTGGGGCAGGGAACTGGGGCTGGGGGGGCTGGGGAGCTGGGTTTGGTGGGGGGCAGGGAACCGGGGGGGGGGGGGGGTTGGGCAATGGGCAGGGCAGTGGGGAGGGAACTGGGGTTGGGGGTGGGGCAGTGTGGTTGGGCACTGGGCAGGAGGCAGTGCAGTGGGGGAGGGAGCTGGGGTTGGGGAGGGGGCAGTGTGGTTGGGCACTGGGCAGGAGGCAGTGCAGTGGGGCAGGGAA